>NW_027466883.1:5065000-5237500 GCF_046128005.1 Genypterus blacodes | reverse complement strand
AACCAGGTGGGCGGCTGGGTGAGAGAGAGTGAGAGAGAGTGAGAGTGAGAGTGAGAGAGAATCTACTGAACCAGGTGTGAGAGGGATTGTCAAAAATCGAGAAACTGATGTGGTCAAACAGAAACAAAAAGCAGATTCGCTTTCAGATTGCAAATCGGAGATTAAAACCACACACACACACACACACTTCAACTCCATTGCTCAAACTCACTTGGGGTTGGAGCTGTTCCAGTAGACGGAGTGTCTGTCGAATATGATCTTCTCCTCCGCCCAGACGGAGAGCCAGGACAGGACGGTGAGCACCATCACCTCCATCACACCCCTCTGACCGAGCTGGCACAGCATGGTAGACTATCCAGGTGGAGGAGGGAGGGATGGGGGGGGATCACTCGACTCTGGGACTGGGATCAGACTCTCTCTCTCTCTCTCTCTCAGGCTTCCTCCTCTTCCTTCTCCTCCTCCTCTTCCTCCTGCTGCTGCTGCTGCTGCTGCACCGGGCAGAGATCCTCACCTCATTAATGTCCAATCTGTGCGTCTTCGGGCGGATCGACTCCTCGGTTGGTGGGTCGTTAATTGTAGCTTGAGTTTCAGTAATAACTCCTCTCACACACACACATACACACGGGTGTTTCAAGTCATGCTGGGTCGTTTGGGTTTCACTGTGGAACTTCCTCAGGGGGATGAAGAGCTGATTCACATGTTCTCTACGAGCGGGATGCTAAGAGTCCGTCTCCTCTTCTGCAAGGTCCGAAACTTTTCTCCCATTACGCGCAGACGAGGAGCGATGATGCGCAAACCGGATGATGAGCCACTAAACTGCCCCAAAAATAACAATAAAAATGTAAAAAATATTCCAGCATTCACCCGAGCTTTGTTGTTATCTTGCCGGTGTGGTTGATCGTTATCGGCCGTGATGCGCCATCAAACCGGGTCGTCATATTTGTTTACTCAAACCTCAGCTCACGCTTTTGTTTCCCCGCCTCGGAGCAAATCTGTTCACGGACTGACGGAGAGCTGCCAACCGCGTCCACGGGAGCTTTTCCGACTCAAAGAAATACATCCACCCGGCCGATCAGCGCGCAGACACACACACACTCTCTCTCACACACACTCGCCTTTGCGCTTTTTTTGGGGGTCCAAACTCACTGCACATTAGAAAGTGTGCGACGCGAGCATCACTGCCTCCTACACACACACGTGCACACACACATACACAAGCACTCTCAGCGTGTAACTTAGTGATTCCTCTCTCTCGTCCAACGCGACGTCCGCGCGTCTCGCCGCTTATCCGCGCGTCTCGCTGGTCGGGATCCGTTTGCCTGATCGCGGCTCCCATGCAGCAGCAGCAACACCACCGCCCCCCTCCTCCGCCTCCTCCTCCTCTCCTCCTCCATCTATCTACAGCCCGATTCGGCGTTTTCCTGCGCGGGCGGGGCCTCCGAGACGCGTCGGGGGGCCAGGATGGCTGATTCACTGCGCCCCTGAACCCAACAGGGGGGCTGCACGATTAGTGGATGATATCGCGCCTCAAGTCGGTTTAATCGCATTTAAAAGGAGGATCGCTGACCCTTTTAACGTGATCAACTCGGGCTTTAAGTGTGAAGTAGCTGGAGTGCAGAGTTTCCAAGGAGGGGGGGGGGGGGGGTTGAAATGTAGCCGAGATTATCTTCATGATTTATCACCATAAGGTTGATCACAGAGCAGAGGTCGAGGTTTGCTTGTTATTTACCGCTGCATCCATTTGTTTGACTGAAGGGGGTTTATTTGCATCACAGCTTGGAATACAAAGCACCCATAAAAGTTCGATATCTAGCGGATCTCTAAAAGCTGATGGGTAGGGGGGAGAGAGAGAGAGGAGGGGGGAGGGAGGGAGGGAGGGAGGGAGGGGTGGAGCGGGGGGATTCTAATGGATCACTGAAACAGTGCAGTCGTGTTCTATCAGTGTCCATTAGGGCCCAAAGGGCAGGCGGAGACAGCACCCAGTCTAAAACCTCTGAGCCATAAACCTCTAGCTCTAGCTCTGCCACCTCTCTCTCTCTCTCTCTCCCTCCCTCTGTGTGTGTCTGTGTGTGTTGATGCTACAAAACATACCCATCCCAGCAGGGTGTCATCAGCCACTGGAGGCTTCCTTTTATTGAACATCACTAGGCAACAAAGTGGCAAAAAGGTGCGAGATACAGTAATGACAACGTTTCCACAAATTACCCCGCTATTTGTCAAAAGGTGTCGATATGTGGAGCATAATGAGGCAGATCAGTCTGCCGGGAAGAAAATGGAAATTGATTGAGGAGACTTGGGAAAAGTCTTGCAACAGGTTCATTTGCATTGTAAATAAATGTAATCATCCCAGCAGTCTGGCAGGTTAGAGCAGATGTATCGAGACAGGGTAGCAACATATTATCCTGTCTCTAAAGTGTAGATGCATGTAAATTAGACTAAATGCTGTGTTGAGTCTTGGGTCATGAGGAAACTGTTGGATTACCCCTTTTAATTGCCAGTTATCAGGTTTTCCTAAAAATGAATCGCACACTTGCCCGGCTGTTCCTAACCCCTAACAGGCCCTGCGTATCATTTTAAACCTCCCCAGACGTTTGCAGCTCCATGTTCCTACATCGTATTGTGCCTATCGGTGAAATCCTTTATGCCAAGTGTCCTAGTTTTAAGATGTCCTGCTCTGCCTGAAAAGCAATTCCTACAATTTGGGCCGCACGAATTCCAGACAGGGGGAGCAAACCCCCGTGCACCCCCTTATAACCCAAATACAGCTGCATGTTGTCGGCCTCTGCAGATGAATTATTCAACATCTGTCTGGGGCGTGCATATGTAAACAGGTGGATCGTCTCCTCGTGGCTTTTTCTTCTTTTTTTTTCAAGGCGAAGCATCATCGACCAAAGACATCCTTCACCTTCGCTTCGGGCTTTTGCTCCTCTGCTGTGTCATCCTGAAAGCGGGACTAAATCCTCATCTAAGCTGCGTAGACTAAACAGTACCGGGCAAATTCAGATATGAAGGCTTTTTAAAGTGATCCTAAATCCAAACGAACGGGGCCAGAGAGCAGATGTATGGATGCATGTCTTCCCTAAAAAGGTCCTTAATACACTTGGTAAAGTCTTTGATTGCCTTGCACTTAAACTCCACTCCAGAGAGACATAAATTATAGACATGTGAATTATCTCCTGGCCCTCAAAACATAAATAATACAAAACAGATGAGATTCCCTTTCAAGTCATTGACCAACACTGCAACCGCTCACATCTAGCCAGTAAACTAATCTCAGCGGGTCGGCACAGAGCTCAAGGCCTAACCTGGATTGCTCGCCAATCATACAAATACAGACTGGACAGCGTCTCTAAACCGCTCACCGTCGGGCTTGACCCCGGGGGTGTGTTTGTGTGTGGCCACAGTGTATGCCAGTATTTGCTTGATTAGACGAGGCCACTTTCTGTTGTAAATAAATGTTGCCAGATGCGGTGTAGGATCACATCTGCACCTGGTTTAGTTTAGCGCACACAATGTTGGATACAATCAGAGTGAAATGCACCAAAGGGTCACGAGTAGAACAAATGGAAGAGGATGTGAGATACGGTTACACACTCCACCCTTTGAACGTCATGCATAACAGGGAGTATGTATGATGTAGCCACTAATCCGACAGATACTTTCAATATATCACCGCGACGTGCAAGTACATGTATTCCTTTTCATTCTTCGATGTTAGATCGCCTCGCTCTAGCTGCACATTTAGTCCTTCCGCCTATTTTGCTTTTTAATTTTTTCCAACCCAAATTTAATTTTTCACGTTATTAATTCACTAACCCCGTGTCAGCTTACTTTGAGCTGCCCCTTCCACCCAATTATGCATTCACTTTGCATTTCAATACATCCCAAAGAGGATTCTGTGGAGACGGCACTCTGCTCTTAGTGCAGAGTGAAGAAAATTTAAGTTTGAAGTCTCAAGTCAGCATCAAAACAAGTTCCATCAAAACATCAGTTTTTTTTGGACTGATACTTTGATATGCAAACATGTTCAAGTAGCGGGGGAAGCGACCTGAACATTAGATGTCAAAACACAAGCTGCATTTCTTGGCAAATGTGAGATGTGCCAATATTTCAAGGATGCATTTCTAAAAACCATCTGTCAGACGGTACATTGTTTATTCAGCAAACTAAGAGTCCAGTGCTCAATATGGTAATGATCACACTGCAGAAAGCAATGGATTTTTCACACACTGGCTCTTTCTAGCTTCCGATAGACTCAACTAGATTCTATTCCTCCAATTTGTCCTTCTCTTAAGGCAGAAAAGACTTAAGGATAATCCCCTTTTCTGCTCTGCAAGGGAGTTTAAAAACAAAGTTATAATACCAGAAAGCCCTAGGAGGCGATTGAAAGACTAAGTCACTAACTTGACATCCACTGGCAGGTAGTCACTTCCTTTTCTACTATTTATGACCAAGAGCAAGAACTCCCCCTGGTGGCGCAACAGGGGAACAGCTACATTCTTCGTCTATTCTATCCCTGAGGAACTTTGTACCGTCATGGATACCAGATAGTTAATGGGCTTTGGTTGTTTTTATCTTGTTATTCATTTCGATATTGGTTTCCATAGCAACCGGAGTAATGGTTGACTCAGCCAATCCTGTTCCACCGAAAGGCCGTAGTACAGCCCCATTAATACCTTGAATAATTGAGTACAGGTATCTAGCACAGCAGATAGAATAACCTCACCCTGTCATCCGTTACCTTCGTCATCAGGTGTACGTCAACATATGCCTGTAATGGGATCTTTGAGTCCAGGTGAGCAGTCAGTCAAGTCTCAGATGGGATGAGTACAAAAGTTGGAAATACAGTAAAAGCTTTAAAAAAACAAAAAAACACCAGTAGTAAACAGGGTGTGAAATGTGGAAAATTAGATGTTACGAGATGTTAACTGATACATAGCAGCAGGATAGAGCGGAAGAGACAGAAACCAAATGAGGCCAGATGAAAGTAGGAACAAACTAAAGATTTATTGAAGGCAGAAGATGCAAGGAAACAAGAACAGAATGGCAAGGGGGGGGGGGGGGGGGGGGGGCGAGCTGGGCACACACACAGACGCTCCTGTGTTCACATAGGTTTAATGTCTTTGTGTTACAAAAGGTTTTTTTTTTTTTACAGCTCAAGAGAGCTTAATACGTCTGTATTGTTTTATCAAAATATACATGTTTTGAACGTAAAGTGGATATATTCCCAATGATTTTGTGGTACAAAAACATGAATATATACAACCATCAATCCTGCTTCACACAATGTTTAAACCCACCCCGCCCCCATATAAAAAAAATGAAAAAATAAAAGCGTTTAACAAAAAACAGAAAGGGATACGTAATTACTACACTGTCGACATCACAGCTAGGACTGTGGTTCAATTAAGCATCAAATCTATTGCATCCACTACCAATGTAGGGTCTCTGTAAAGTCGATTAAACAAAGGGGGTACAATATACAGGCTGCTACCCAAAATATTAAACTTGGTGTGACTTTAGTCCAAGGCATCTGAGGAAGGGGGTGAAAAGGCATATGAAGCTGTGTATTTGGAGAGTTGAAGGAATGTGGGGAGAGAGAAAAAAAAACCTTTCAAGAGAACACAGCAATACAAAACAGCAGGCGTAGAAGATACTTTGGTCCATAACAACAATAACCGTGTAGCTACATGAAGCTTCCTTAAATCATGCATAATTATCTTTTACAAAAATAGAGACAGAGCGTATCTGTATCTGGTCCAAGACTACAGTGGTTGAGGCTGTGGAAACTGGTGCTGGAGGCACACAGGAATGTGACGACGTTTAAGACTCGGATGTGATCGGTGCTGACCTGGACCTATAAACGGAGGCAAAGTGCACTAAAGAACCTGACTGTGGCCTCAGTGGACAGACAGGGAATAGGCAAGGTTGACCCTCGCCCAGTTATCCTGAAGTTGAGGGGGAGGAAAAAAAGGTCTACTGGGTATTCAGACAAAGCCCAAGACTGCCATTAGAGCCTCCAAGCTGCCCTCTCAGAGCTACAGGTAGGGTTACCTGAATGTAATGGGATAAAGGCATCTTTGCGGGCAGGCGAGATACGTCACCTGAACGAGAGGTAAACAGAGTCACTGACCGGGCCAGAGAAACTCAAGGCACCACGACAATTATCAGACCCAGCCACTACGCTTATCCGTTAAGTTTAGAAGTAATACATATAAATGCTAAGATTAAAAGAAAAGACACAAATGGATAGAAGTGTCCACATATAGAATAATATAACATGGTTAAATGAGGGCCCCGTACATCGGTGCGCCTGCTGAGAAAGGACTATATGGAGGTGGAAGGGGACTGTAAGACAAAAAAGGCTGAATATAACTACTCCTGCCATCAAACACCTAATAGAGCTACGTCACCTAGCAAGAATATCAGGCATCTATCTGACTTACATTCATAGTTTCTACATACATATACTGGGGGTATAGCATACAAATCCTTAGATAAACATATCTCTCTTTTTGGAAAACAAAAAAAAAAAAAAAAAGACTGAGTGAGCCACTTTCCTCTGATTTAAACAATGCTGGTAGATATGAAAGGGCGTGAAGAAAGAGGCATTTTGACCGCCGCTTCATTTTCCAAACGACGGCAGAGGGCATTCCGGTTGAGGCAAAGTAAGGCACGAGACTGTAGACAAAAAGATATTAAAGGAAACGGCTCCACGTTGAGGGACTTTCGATAGTGGCGTGGATCCCGAAAATCAAATGGATGGGCACTTCAGATAAAAATTGATACTTGAAAACAAATGTCGTAGTCTGTAAACCCAGATTAAAATCTTGTCCTAAACCGTTTCTGACTGGCCAAACAGGTTCAAAGTGGCAATTCAAAAAGGCACACGTATAGATACTGTGTATCCATTTGACTATCATAGCAATGAAGGAATGCTGAAGTGTGTCTGGTGTAGCTATCATTAATCCACCTAAGCATACATTGATGGTGGAGGGTGTCATTTCTACGATATTTTGGTCTAAAGTGACAGTTCATCAGCTGCCCTTACTTTACCTCCAACATAAGGTGTTTCAATGCAGAATGCTGCCCCTTTTGTCAAGACCCCACTTCAGGCGCCACAGATGACAGATTCAATTCATAGACGACTAGGTAGTGTGAGGTCAAGGGGGCAACATTCTGGAAGGAAACATCCATAAATATGTAATGGAGCCCATTTCCACTGAATGAGGCATTCAGATGGTAATAGACTTGGAGGGAGGAAGGGGAGGCACTCAGATGGTGGACTTGGAGAAGGAGACTCGAAGGTGGTGATTTTCTCCGAGATCGTGGTTGTGGAACTCAATCAGGGACTCGATAGCCTCCTCCACTGAGCCCATCTGGATCAGGGCCATCTTACGGTCCTTTCTATTATAAAAGAAAAACAAAAGGGAAATGTGGTGATCCAAGTATTACAGAACTTCCTCCAGAACATCAGCATACATAATCACATAATCCATCTGCCTTGACGCAAGTTTCAAAGAAACAGGAATTCAAACAATGCAACTGGCGTGGACTTACTGAAAGAATTTGAAGGCCTTGACTGTGGCTCCTGAACTGGCAAACAGCCTCCTCAGGTCATCCTCCACCACAGAAGGCCTGGATGTAGAAAGAAGACAGAGTTGATCACCACAACAAAATACATATGTGCGTCTTTACATTCCCTTTACTCATTTGCCATCATATTGATTTACTGTGGTGGTAAAACTGGAGGCAGGAAGTATTTTCTCTCGAGCCTCTCTTTACTAGATTTGCTCATTTACAAAATACTATCACGTCTATTTCATTCCAAACATCGTAGCAGCAGCAGCACTCACGGTATGTTGGAGAGGTGCAGCGTGGCAGAGGGTGGGAAGATGTTGGAGTAATTCTTTGAGCCGGGCTTCTTGAAACGGTGCAGTGGCGAGTTGCTGTAGTCCTTTGTGAGGCCCTGGTCCTCGTGACCCTCTCTGGGCAGCTGCACTGTGGTATGTTTGGACAAAGTCACGCGCATGGCTCTGCCATGAAGCCGCTGGCCATTTAGGTGGCTCATAGCTGGGGAGAACATTGTCAATGTAGTCAAAATACAAGAAACCGGAGAAACGCAGCCACTGCACTTTGTACTTATCTGAGGCTTGCTAAGAAAAGCCACAAAATAATGTATGGAAAAAAAAAAACAACAAGTGTGGAAAGAGATGAAGGACCAGAGAGCAAACGTTTGTACCTAGCTGAGCCTGTGTGCCGTCAGACATCTGAATGAGGGCATTCTCCTTCTTATTGAACAGGATCTTCACTCTCATCACATCGCCATACACACCTAGGGAGGAAGAGGAAGCCATTCATGAAACAAGTGCAACCAAGTTATCAGCCTATGTAGGATCCAAAAAGCCAATCACAGCAAAAAAAAACTATTTGAATCATTAAATCAGGGAGATTGATTCATTCTATTGCTCTAGAAACACTGGCTCATTAACTATTCTACTCCTTTCCGTCTGCCGTTTGAATACAAACCTAACCCTACTTATAATTAACACTAAGATGCCTTAAGCTAAATGGTTATGCTTGACAGGGGAAGAGGGGAGATCATTTGAGGACAAAAATCAAAGAATAACAGAAAGTAGTTCTGATCAGTTTGATCACTACAATGTAGGAAGAGTTGATTATTTGACAGGGTTGATAGGGCCTGAGAGAGAGACACATGCAGAAATGAACTAAGCATGCACACACCTACAATAAAATGTAAACAAACAGCAAAAATATCGCAACATAATCCAGGGATGTTAACTACAGTTACTAAAAAAAGCAGCAGCATTTCATCTTCTTTAAAAAAAGAAATTAGATTTCTTTTTTTAAATCTAAACATCTGAATAATTTTTGTTGCATTTCTTGAGGGCACTCAACTCAATCCTAAATGATCCCATTTCCATTTAGTGTGACAATATTTCTACTGATGGACACTTTCAGTCTCTTCACAGAATGCAGCTTGTTGCTCGTTTCCCAATGTTTGTAATATTTTAAGAAATGCTGCAGCTTTATGTAGTGTTCAAGTCACTTTCTTCACACAAACCCACAACAAATGAAACGGGTCATACAAACCCCAACAGACAGACACACCCCCACCCTTCATAGCTCTTTAACATGATGGCCGTCAGTGGAAAAAAAATAAAGCTTAAAAAGCCAACAACATGAGACAAGACATGCCCATCTTGCCAGGTACACAGTAGTAATAAAAAAAGGAGATGAAAGGATGATAACGTACCGAAAAGAATAAAGAGGCATTGTGGCGTAACGCTCTTTAGAGACAGCAGGGGGAGCAGCGGGGCAGGGGGCAAAGGGGATAGGGGAACAGGGGAAAGAGACGGAGTGGAGGACAGTGGAGTGGAGTCGGGACATGTCCGCAGGCCACAGGCAGCGAGGTCCACAGGAAGGCCACAGTACCATGGAGGGAGGAGAGGCATGAGGTACGAAGAAATTGAAGAGAGGAGGAGGAGGGAGAGGAGGAGGGAGGAAGTACGTTCCAATAGAACAGAAACACAAAGATCAAATGGAGGAAAGAAGGTGGAAGGTAGAATGTGAGACATAATGGCAAGGTCAGAGGGACCAAAATGTGCCAATGTTGTGTTTGTTTCGTTTTCATTTGGTGGGTGTTGTCCAAATTGGGAACAATGGCGAGGTGAGGCGGAAGGTGGGGAGGGGGTTGTGATAGGAACAGCAGAGAGGGGGAGGGAAGAGAACAGTGGGAACAATTGGTAGTGGGGGCGTGCAGTCAGTTGGCAAGAGTTCAAGTGTGGGGTTTTAAAAACGAAAAGAGGGGAAGAAGGGAGAAGAGAAAAGAGAAAAAGGAAGTAAAAAACAAGGTCAGTATACACAAAGAAAATGTAGTGCTTCAGACAGTAGAACTGGCTAAATTAAAATGCACTTTCACTATGGGAACACTAGGAGAAAAAGAAGAGAAAAAAGATTAACAATGAAATACAGAAAAGGCAGAGACAATATGTACTTCTAAATTACACACTATGTTCAATTAGATTACTTAGAATTACATTACAATTCAAAAGTCGACCCTGAGCACTGGATATCCAAATTTCAGTCTATAACTTAACTAATACTAAAATTAACATGTCTAAAGTAAAGTCTTACATGGCTTCTCTGAATCTAATGGGCGCGATAGACTACGTACACACTTTACAAACTATGCAGCTATAAAGAGAATAAGTTAACTTGACAGCTTTCTTAAAAAGTCAAAGTAATATTGTCTCTCCAACAACTCAAGAATGATTTCAACTAATGGACAAAAATGAAGATATGAAATGATAAGATTTATAAAAAAAAAAAAAAAAAAAAAAAAAAAGAAGTTAGTGTTTTGAATAAACTTAAAATTCACAGTGAGCAAAGTGGCAGGTAAGAAATGCAGCAAGTTTGGTCAAACACAGAGTGGCCCTGAAAGGGAAGAGGCTTCTACTAGATGACCCCCTTTTAATTTAAAACACTGATACAGATATTTCAACTATTCTCATCAAACAAGGGGGCGGGCAGAAACTGTAGAGCTCTTGGAGTGGTGGACTGAGGTCCATTCACCACGGTGCAACTAAAAGAGCCCGATAATTACTGATCCGTGGCACTAACATAGGCATGGTGTCGAGGCGTTTCAGTTCTGTGACCGTACTGACCTCAGGGTTCAGATTGCTGACCAACAACACGTTGTGTCCCGCAGAAACGGCGAGGCCTGACAGGCCAAGTCGGCTAGCAGCCGCCGCTGCAGCCGCCATGCCACCATGGCCGACACCCAGGGACGCCAGGGCACCGGGAATACCGGGCATTGACAAACCTATCGGGAACACAACAGCATTTACTCTTCTGTCATTTCAGAATGAACATGATGGGATTGTGGGTGAAAGGGAGAACATTTTTGTTTACCAGCCTGCTGGATGGCGAAGGCAGGGGGGAAGGCATGAGCTCCGCCATAAGGAGATGCTGAGATGATACCTGGGGCAGCTACAACAGTGAGTCGACACAGGAAAATGAGGACACTTAAACAAACCCTTTAAACATACTACTGTAAACCCCCGCATGCCAGCAATTGTGAGGTGGGTAACAAGACTCTACCAAGGAAATGGTGGGGGTCGGAGAAAGCAGGGTATAAGGCAAGCATGATAATTATACTATGTGAAGTAACATCTACAAATACTACAAATAGGTCAAAGGCTACTGGTGTTACTGTTCAAGTCTTGAACATGTTTCACCGCTCACGCAAAAGGTTTCAGATGTATTTTGACACAGTGCTTGTAAATAGAATACAAGTTGAACTTCATTAACGTATTTGATGAATCTACTTTTACAATGTTATATACAGCACTAAACATTAAACTGTAAGGTCTGTTGTGATTCAATGTGAAACTGAACACATTTTAAGGAAATCTACAAAATAAATGTCATTAACAATCCAATTTCTAGTCCTTGCAGAGAACAATCATTGGTGTTTGTATTCAAGTTAAGCATGAAAAAAATGCCCCAAACTCTTCCTCATCTCACCAAATGCAGCGGCCATGGCCTGGTGGTCAAGGGAGGGCTGTGAGTCTGCAGTGGGCAGGTCTGGCCGAGTGTAGTCCCTGCTCTTGTCATTGTTGTACTTGACGTTGAGGCTGGTGAGCTTTGAGAAGCTAATTCTCAGGGTACAGCAGGCATTGTAGATATTCTGGCCATCCAGAGCCTGAAAGACACAGATGTGTGAGGTTGAGGGTGAACCATTTGTTGTTTTACACCAGTGAGATTGCAGTTGGGGACAGTTCAAAAAATATTAACCACAACACTGAAATTACACAGTTCAACTTTTAGAGTGCTGATGATGATACGTATTTCTTAAGGTGTTGTATAGTATTGTAGTTCGGTTTGAGTTAAGTCCCATTTGCTATTGCTTATTTCTGTATCAACAGAAACCAATTTTATGATTGATCAATACCATCTCATGAAATTGCACAAATGAACTCAAGCTGTGCACAACTCTGTACATTTCACTGTTCAGATAACCTACATGTATCAAATCTCAAACCTTATGTGTGGGTGATAAACCCAGTGCTTCTGCATGGCAACGGAGAGAATCTAAACCATCAGTTAAAAGCAGAAGTTACAGCAGTCTTACCACTTTAGCATGCTGAGCCGTCATGCTGTCAGCATACTGGATCAAAGCCTGAAACTGGTTGTTCTTGGTGAAAGTGATGATCTTCAGCACTGTGCCAAACTTTGAGAATATCTGGAAAAGACATTTCACATTTATTTGAGGCTGCTCTTAAATAAAAAAAGAAATCAATTTGAATTTAAAGGTCAACACATTTACTGAAATACTTAAAAATCAAGGGCGTAATTTTGCATGCATTGTCATTGGCCTCAATCGATGCGTTAAACACTTAGGGTTACAAAGACTGCCTGTACCTGATGCAGGACATCCAGGGTGACGGGATAAAAGAGGTTTTCCACAATGACTCTGAGAACAGGGCTTTGGGGGCCTCCGCCTCCTCCCATGCTAACTGCTTCTCCCGGAATGGCCATGCTTCCCATGCCTCCACCATGAAGAGCGTTCACTGCCTGCAGCGCTGCCTGGGCACGCTGGGGGGACACGAGGACGAGCAGAGGCACGTTTTAATGTCAACAGAGACGGGACTTTGAGGACATGGTACACGTGTGCTGGTATTTGTGAGCGCTTTACCACTTGGTTGGGGGAGTTGTCTGTCTTGAGCTCCTTGTGGGTCGAGTACTGCATGTAGATGGGATGGTTCCTGATCACGGGGGTGACAGAGGAATAGTAGCTCACCATAGTCTGGGCACACTCCTCACTGTTCAATTCAAGGAACGCCTGCATTGGACAACCACAGAAATTTCAACTTGTTTACCAGCTCATTAAATCAAGTCAATGTTCATTAAGCCCTCTCTCTATGCTAATCTTTTCTAATTAAACACACTGCATGCAAATGTTCACAGCACATCACTGAATTCAGCCTATATTTAATTTCTTTTAGCATTTAATGTATAGAATCATCACCAGAGTCAATGTGTCAATATTTAAGCCACTGCAGAAAGACGACTCCTTATCAAGGCCTAATATTGCACTCGGATGTGTAAACAGCTTTGGTGAGCAGAATGTATCTTCCTGTTCTTACCTGGTTCTTCCCTTTCAGCATCAGCAGATTAGTCACCTTCCCAAAGGGCAGCCCCAAGCCGATGACCTCAGCTTCGTTTATGTCGTTGGGCAGCTTGCGCACATGGACCACGCGTGACGGAACACCGGGGCTTCGGACGTCACCTTTGAATTTTTTGCTGTCGTTGCCATTGGCTGCAGCAGAAAACAGAAGCAGATACAATCAGGGAGGGAACAGAAGGCTCCGGGTCTTCTTGAATAATGGATTGATCGTCATGGTAACACAAACAACACAGACACGACAAGCACTTCAATAAAAAGGATTCAACGCTCTGCGGCAACCCCCTACCTGAGTTCATGATATAGGGCCCGTTGGATACGCAGGAAGAAAAGAGTTCGTCGGATCCCCTCTGCAGAAAAAGAGAAAACAAAGGTTCACTTCAGTACATTGACCAATGAGGGCACAGCATGGCAGGTGGAGAGCACAGCTCTCACATTACCACACCATTGTGTGGCAAAGCAGGAAGTAATCTGATAACCAAAGGAGGGCCAAGCGAACATGCTTTGAAAAGAACACCGCCTTTCTAACGAGGAAGAATTAAGTGACCTTATTTGCGAGTTGAATATTCAACTTGCCACTATTACCAAGATTGCCTTCCATTTTATTCTCCTGGCTGTCACTACAGCCAAATTAAAGACATTAAAAGCCAGTCACGACAGGCCATTACCTGGGACCTGGGGCAATGTTCCAAATGATCACACTCTCACATCAATTACACTCAGGGAGAACAGCTAGTATAAGGCTGGTACAACATAAAATCAGTCGCAAGGGCTTCATTGTGAAGTGGCTGTGAGCTAGCACAAGCCATCGTCTCATAATTAAGTGTAAGGATAAAGGACAACAGACTGAAGATTTCTGGATGAGAGCACAAGCTGGGGACACTCCCAGGACACACTGGTTTACTGAAACAGCCTTATGTGATGCCCAGACTGGGCCTAGCACATAAAAAGTGTCATTTCAGGGCTGTTCTCATGGCTGCGTGTGTGCTTGTGCATGTGTGTGAGATGAAGTGTGGCAGTCACAAGAAGTGGCTCAGCAGCCTAAGCTCTGCAGCACTCTACAATGAAGGTCCTGTTTGGGCTGAGACTAGGGGCATTGTTACGTGGCAGTACACACACATATGGAGACCCGAGGACTCTCTGAGAGTTGAAGTGCCCCGGAGCGTTTAAACAACTAGATGTGCCGGTCTGCTGGCATTCTTCTCTGCCCTGTGCATCCTTGCCTCAAATGTTCAAAGGTGGGGGGATTTCCAGTCAGAGTGCAAAGTCTACTCACAACGTGTATGAATACTATGATTAGAGAGAATGCTAAGAGGAGCCACTAAAGGAGAGTGTGTGGGCTGTGGAAGCACAACACTGTAAGCAGTAGTATAAACTCACCCTTTGACTTCCAGATGGCTTGGCTAACGTTAACCACGCACACACACGGAGGCCCACGCAACAGGGTCTTCTATCTAGCTTCCCAGACTTAAGCAACATAAACATTCCTGTCCCCTTTCACTCAGAATCTGGGGCCTCCTGCTTTGGCCGTCGCACAAATCTATGCTTCTATGGCATGTCGACCCCAACACTAAGCTAAGATTACTGACCAGGCTCGGGTTTATTTAACCGCAAACAACTCAAAATCTCTGCTACATATTGAAATGACAGGAATGTTTTGTGCAGCAAGGACAAGTTGGACTGGTGAATCAAATCACTGGCAACTGAGAATTCAGTTCCCATAAGAAAAGTGAAGCAAATAATAAATAAAAACAAATCACCAGGAATATCAAGTAGTAGCTAGTTGCTGAGAAAAAACATTTGCTTGATAAATGGGCCAGGGACAGATGCTGGCCATGAGAAATGGGCAGAAATGACTCCTGCCCGACTCCATGAATGTGGGTGGGCAGCGTCACATTATCAGTCACCAGACCGTGTTCAAACAGGAAAAGCATTACGATCAGGCCTTCTTCCAGGGTTTGCCACTTCCTCCTGGGGACTGATCCATGGCATTACAGTCTGTCTCTTACGACTCCTCTCCTACTTCCTCAGACTAATAATAGCTTCAGAGTGAAGACAGTGTAGAGGAGGAACATCAAGCAGTGTGAGTTACAAGCTACAAAATGGACGGCTTGTTACAGTTGTCTGAAAAATGTAACTGACATTTTCAAGGAGTGTGGTTGTGAAGCCCAGCAACACAAAGCCAAAGTTAAATTACAAAGCGAACGAAATGAAAACCAGAGCTTAGAGAGAGGGTTTGTTAGTTGAATGCAACACGGAGCCAAACCCATTCTTTCAACACAAACCAGTTGAACGGGTATCAACTTGTTCACATCCTTTGTTTGCTCAGGATGCTGCCAGTATAATGGTAACCTGGAGGGCTTGGTGACACATTGCTGGCCCACAATCAGCAACAGTTGAGCAGTCTTCTGCTACTACTTGGATTCTGTAAGCTTGTCTTCTAACCAAATAGCTTGAAAAAAGGCTTTATAATCTCAATGTAGTCTATCTCGCACAAAAGCAAAAAACATGACGCACGCTCTTACGGGTAAACAAGCAGGTGGTTAATTTTTATGTTGTCTGCTTGATTTGGAACACATGCAACCAAATGTTGGATTCTGTTCCGAGGTTGGTGGCAAAGACGCGCACAGAGGGGCAAGAGCACAGGTACAGGCATGTTTGCTCTCTGTGATCAGCCCAGGCCAGTGGTGGGGGGAGGGAGCCGTGCCTCACCAGGGGGCTGGAAGGCAGAGATTGGAATGCGACCGCAGAATGCCAGACGCTCTACCCAGACGGAATAATTACAAATTCCAGCAAGGCAGGACTCTGCAACATCACTCCCAAAACAAAGCTTCCGTAACATTGCTTTCCTGAGCAAACAGGAAAAGTTTACAAGACAGAGAATCGCATTGCGGATCAAACAAGTAGTATCTGTTACAAACAATTAAGAGGTGCGGTGTTAATAGCGCTGAAAAACAATGGGCATGGCTGGAATGAAAAGCCAGGGTGGTGTGTGGCTCTAGTTTGGGCGAGTATCACAGCGTTTGTTTAAACAGCATGAAAGACCTTTGGTCGGCTGAAAGAGGATGGCAGCGGGAGGATGGTTGCAGCTATGAGTTCAATTACTCCACCTACACATAGCTGCCCAGGGGCCGTTACTGAGGCTAACTACGCAAACCTTTTATAGGGTAAACAAGTACCAACCAGCAGCTCGGCAAATATGATGTCTCTTTAACCAGTTTGCATACACAAATACAGAGGCAAAGGTTGCTGTTTCAGTTACATAAACATAGAACCTGCCTGTAGTGACATTCTGTATAGTTTCCTCTACAGCGTAAATATCTTTTTCAGTGTTAAGTAAGCGAAAACAAAAGACAATCTTACCTTACTACTCACGGTGCCCGACTCTAAAGCTTCTTTAATACACAAAAGTGATGTCATCAAATTATTTAACATCCAACAGTGATGTCATCCAAAGCAAACGGAACAGTGACATCGTATGAGGTTTTAACCCAATTCACAACATTGCTGTCACATTTACACGTACTGCATTATGCATTTTAAGACTTATTATCTAAATTATCCAGTTTAGCTCTGGCTCTTCATCACTACAACACTTCAGCATTGGGACACACTGCTCATTTCTTTCTAGGACCAGCCGAGAGGCCATGTGACTAAGTAGGCTGAACAAATCTTGAGCACTGTGACAAGACTTGGCTACTTTTTTTTTTTTTGCATTCCACCGAGGCCATGGCTATAAAGGAACACAGAAAATAAACAGGAAGTTTCATTTTGCAACAGCCACACAAGTCAACAGTAGCAGGAGAGGAAATCACACACAGCCGCACCCCAAATAATCTATTCTAATTGATTTATCAAAATTTCCATGTCCACAGTCTCGAGTGTTACAGCAGTGTTTCTGTGCTGACCATTCATTTGTGCTTCATACATCTTTAAAAGGATAACCTGCCTCAAACTGCCAACTCATTACCCATAGAAACGGCCTTGGCCAGCAGTTCTGTAATTATGCAAACTGACTAAACACTGCTACAGAGTGTCTCCAGCCAGCACAGTCAGCACAGTTTCAGTATTTCAACCCCAATGTGATTTCTCAAAAACTGCTCAAACCTGTATTTCCATAAAAATTCATTCAGTTGAGCATCGCACCCACGTCTACAAAAAAACAATAGCACATCTCCCTGCTCCGCTCACAGGAGAAAACTCAGGATATGATCCAAAATCTTTGAGAGAATGAGAGCCCTTTCTTTAAAGGCACAACCTACTGCAGCTTAAATTGGGTCACCAGATCCCGCTTGGTACACACATTAACAACAGCTCCACATCATAAAACCAACACAGGATGTTCTATGCAAACTTGCAAAAGAAATGTAGATTTTAGAATTGGTCAAATTGGCATGAATGCTTACTAATTACAGGGGAAGCCCAAGGGGTCAATAACTGTAAGAAAAGCCAACCATTGTAAAATTACACAACAGTCGCTCGGGAAAGCAGAAGTGTGTAAAAGAAAGTAATTCAAACTTTGCTTACCTTGGTGCCAGCTGATATGTCATGGACACTGCTGAGAATCAAAAACAAGAATAAAATTAACGTCTCATACTTTGAGTCTCATATCAAGTTCATGGTAGGAATACATTCAATGTTATTTGACCAAACATTCCACACAAAGCAAATCTACAACAATGTTTATACCGTCCTTTGGGGGTTACTACGTGTACAATATTCGAAGTTCAAATGCAGTCAAATGAAGTTTTTACAAATAACACACAAGTCTTAATTGCAAAGCTACAAAACTTAATGAATACTTACTCAATTTCAGGGACGTAGCCGGATCCCAGAGGATACAAGTCAGCGTCTAGGCGGCTGTTGTGGATTGGAAAAACATACAAAAGTGTTAAATCAGCATTAGATGTTGTAATCTAAGACTTTTGAATGGTCCGGTTAAAAAAAAAGACATGCTGGTCTCGCACTGAATTCAAAGTGCAAATTCAAAACTGACGAATACGCATTATCAAAGAGACACGAACACAAACAATGCGCCAATATTAACCCCCACCTGGTTAAGATAAGGTTAGGGACGAACTGTTTGATTGAATCAATGTGAAAAGCTCGGGCCAGACATCTTCAACATGGCCCTGGCACTCCGCGGACAAATGAATGCGGAAATGAGACACGTTGCTTTCAGCCTGCGCTCTAGTTCCGACGAAACCAACTTAACGTGACCAAGGTAGAGTTAGCCACATTAACTAGCGTCTTGTTAGCCGACGGCACAGGTATCGCCATTACGCCTCTAACAAAAAGCACAAAGCGCGAATGTTTCTTAATTCCTATTCGTTACATTACTTTGTTTATCAGCAGTATCGCTCAAATAAGACGCCAGCTAGCAGCGTCGAGCGCTAGCAGCTGCAAGTTAGCCTACGCTCCTGCTAACTGTTGCATGTTTTGCTGAAAAAACAGTTTGAAGTAAAGTTTCCCCGAGGGTAGCGGCCAAACGAAACAACCACCGCAACCGTAACAATTTAACACACAACGGCATATTAAGAGAAATTTCGCGGCGGTTATTTTGTCTTGTATTTTTAAAGTTTTATCTACGGTTCTTTTCACTTACCCGTCCATTGCACAATAAAAAAACTGCAGGTCTGAAGCGAAGGTAGGGCGGCACACTTAGTTGATTTTCTTACAAAATGGCTGAACACGCGGAGGCGAACGCTGATTAGTCCGTTCACTTCCAAGAGCCAACGAGGGGCGGGGCCAAGCGTTTAGTCGATCCCTGATTGGCCAAGACGACGATCATTTGTCGGGGGAAAAAACACAATATCGCGGCAAATTTCCACATCAACACATGTACAATTATTGAATCAATTCGGCGTCAAAATTAACTGCATGTAGGATTGTTTCGACAGCAAAGTTAAAGTTCAATGGTCTCGAAGAAATGGGAGTGAGACGTAAACAAAAAACACAATATTAAAGTCGTGCATACAGCGGATATTCAGTAGTTTGGTCCTGGAAATGATGAGCTATGGGCCGCAGCTGGGTCCGCAAAAGTGCAAATTGTATATTCACAGCTAGACGTTTCAATATGACATGGACAATTGGTGTTGTCTATTTCCATCAACACGATGATGGTCATGCGTGCCTATCCTGGATTGTGTCTCTTGGTGAGGCAGATTAGATTTAACAAACTCGTTATAGAGCGAAGTTACACGTTCAATTAGAAGGAAATTGCAGTCCGCATATTCAGCCCTATTCACACTGAGTTTGTTCTTTACTTTACCGGTTAGATTCCAGGACTTAAATGTATTTCATATTTTTCCAGGGCATTTAAGGATGTGTGTGTGTGGATGGGTGGGGGTGAGTATGGAAAAGCATTGTCAGGGATATGACCTACATGCAGCATATAATATATTCTGTGTCCCAGGATGTGGTACACCTCTCATATTTGTGGTGAAAGCGGATGCTTGTCTCAGCTACAAGAAAACGTGTGTGAGTGTGAGCGGGATGCACTAGTAGTCATCCTGGAATCTGAGGAATTTCCCCTGTACAACTTATCTGGAGCATCAAGGAACAATCGAACTCATACAGGTATTCTATGAAACAATCTACGTGCAGATCCGATCACTCTAAATGCCCTGCAAATGCCTCCATGTCTCTCAACAGTAACATCGGCTAAATCTGAAAACAGTAGGTTACTGTAACACAATCAAGTTTACAAAACAGTAGATGTGTGCCCTCTAATGGCATGTCCTTGTTACTGCACTCCAAAATGTTTTCCAAACCACTGACGTCGTTCTTGTCAAGCTGAAACCCAACAGATGTTAAATATACCACAGTTAAGCTTCATGTTTCTTGTCTGCATTACCAACCATAATCAAATCATACTGTTGACTTCACTCATGTAACCTATTCTTCATCAATCTTAACAAGTCTTCATAAATGAGGGATGATTCAATACAATAACAATACACTAACCCTTATACTCTTTTACCAACCCATGTGTTACCCATACACTAAATGGATGATGTATCTATGTATAATTGTGTACATCTGTGCCAAAAGTAGATTTGTGAAGAGTCTTCTGTATATCCATCTGTGATTCCATCATTTATTAGGGAAGCCAAGATGCCAAAACCATTCGTACCATTAGCTATGGCTTATGTAGACAGCTGTGTGTATTAAAGACACGGCGATACCGACAGCATGTCTTTGTGTACATTTGGTTAATTACACACACACGTCTCTGACTTGCTGTAAACTAACAGTAGTTTTATTCAAGATTTAACATTTGGACGACCACAAAATAGATGAACAGGCATTGGTCTAACACAAGGTTGTTTTTTCTGCTGCTGTCCTAGACCCACTTATGAACACTTAATTAAACAGATTTACATATATCTATATGTATACATATGCATATATGCACACACATACACATATGCATATAGTATACATACATTGTCAGCCTCCTGCATAAACTTTGTATCTCCCAAAAAATGTACTTTTCACTAATTGCGCATGTATGCCCATTCAGTTTGACAGCTTTGAAAGCATTTAAAAAGCTAAAGCTCAGTTTCACAATTATCATATGAGGACGAGGAAATAAATTATGCAGGTATAATTCAAACAACACATTTAAATAAGGGAGGCAAAACAGGGGATACAGAGTTTCAACAAGACACCAACAATATGCTGCATATGACCTATCTTCTGAGCTGCACGTATGTATAGTTACTGTGTGAAAATGAGTGTGGTATTGTACTATAGCTGTGTAGTGACCCTCCAGAATAGAAGGCAATGTTTCTGGTGGGCCATCATGACCAGGAGCAGAGCAGGAAAAACCTCAAGTCTAAAATGGTGGCAGACAGACAAGTCCAACCAAATTAACCTGACAAAGGCACCAACAATACACAGATGTAGTCATCTTTTTAAAAAAATACACACATCAAATACAATATGCTGCCCTGCAAAGAGGCCATAGGAAAGAAAAAACACGAGAGTCAATATAAAGAAACAAAGTTGTACAATTACATAGGAACTGCACATTTGGAAAGCATAGACTATATCTTATCTGTCCATGCCTGGTAACCTCCCTTGGAATGTTAGAAGGGATCATTTCTTTGAATGGAGGCAGGACTTGAGCAAATTCATCTGGCACTAAGGGTTGCAAAAGACTTTTTATTCAACAAGGGAATACAGGAGGCAGTAGATTCCCATTCCCCACAATTCCGCCCCCACCAGTCATCTGTGTAAGACAGAGGGAATGAGCTGACAAGTTGTTGGTGGATGGATGGAGATTTGGCTGAGAATAGAAGTTAGCACCAACTCGAGAGATTGACTGTATGACTGTATATACTGCATGTCTCCAGGCATAGGCGTAGGGCTGTAGTTTGAGGGTGGATGGAATCGTATGACAATGCGGTAAGGATGATAGTGTGTCAATAAAGGTGATGCTTGAAAGAGCCCGGAAGGAGCAGAGCATAGGTGGCACAGCATCACTGACACAGACCATCTACAGTCCAAACAAAGGAGGAGACGAAGGCCAAAATATATTCCAATAGGCTTTGCCGGCTAGAATGTACAGTACATGTTATTGATTTTGCTAGTCACTGGACAGTTTCAAATATTAAACTGGTTTTCTTTTAATATGTGGATTATTTCTACTGGATCGCCACGTATAATAATAGTAATAACAAGAGAGCGTGGGGTCCTGCATAACTAACTTACAGGGGTCATCCAGGATCATTGAAGGAAAATACTGTTTAAATGCCAAATGCCGTACATCTTTTTCACCACCAATGTATTCAAGTACGATTGGGCCAAGGTTTCTATAGACAAACAAAGACAATCAGGGGTTAAACTGGGAGTGAACAGAAGACAGAAACCAGCAGCTGACCAACACACAGTGAAATAACAGTATTAACAGATTTTATTTGGTTCATAAGGAGACAAAAAGCTTTATCGATGGTGAGCTGAGCGAGTCCGACTCCTCTCAAGAGTGGCAGAATGAATCCCAATTTAACCCCTGACATTACATTCATGTGAGCGTGATACTGTTTATAAAGACCTAACGGTGACAACACAGTTAAAAAAAGCTTCAAGGCTTCATGCGGTGCTACCTCAAGATTCAATCAAGATTCTACATTGATTCTACTGTTGAGAGAACAAAATTTACTTAAGCGTTTCTAATGATTGCGCAATGACTTGTCATGAGTCTATTGATCATAAAGTGTATTTTCCTTTTTTTTCTTCTTTAAATACAAAACCTGTAAGCTTGGTGTGTACATGTACAGCATCACATACAATATCTATGAGAGGCTAACGTGATTGGTAATAAGGTCAGTATGCTAATTCGCTTCTTTGTCTCTGTGCTGTCAATTTCTTTTTAAACTGAATGCATATCTGGCTGATATAAAGACGCGTGGATAAAGATGTGAACACATATGAGTCTAAGAAATCACAGACACTTGATATGATTGTAACGCAGATCTGGTAGTGCTTACAAGCTTACATGCAGTTAATGTTTGGAGATGATGCAAAGAACCAAAAACAATAAATACATAGTATAAAACATAATTTCATATCAATATATTAAAATACTATTTAAAATAATATCTTAGACAATATTGCAATATGAAATTGACCGATAAATAGTTGGTAGGCCTACACAGAGAAATATATGTATATTTTTAAGTATCTGTGTCCTTCATCATTTGCTTTTTTGAAGTACAAGGATTTTAAATTTCCAGATTTTCCCAGTGGGTAGCAGTACAATTCAGAGAGCTATTACATTTTCTTTTTTTCAACAACAATGACATTGAACTTACAGTACACAGTCCCATAATAAAGATATACATACTGAATACAATATAAATGTCAAGACAGAAAAATAGAAAAATATCAATAGAAATCAAAAGTCAAATACATATCAGAGAAAGTATACAGAGTAAAGTGTACTTATGAGTCTTTGTGGTTCCTGTTGTTGTGGCTGGAGCTGATGTATTGGCTCTCTTTGTTGGTATATTGGCTGTGGAACTGTACTTTTCCTTTTTTCCAGTCCGGACACGCACACAGTTACACACACGTTTGCAGTCATGCAATTGAACGCATCCCCGCACAGGTGCAGGTTATGGGCACACACGCACACACACACATACAACACAAACACACACACAAGCACACACACACACACACACACACACACACACACACACACACACGCACAGAGCTCACATGACCGTGCAGCATTTGCAGGTCTGTTTCTTCTCCTTTTCCTTCTCTCCCTCCTCTCCGCCCCCATTGGCCTTCTCTTTCTCTGCCATGCTCCCATTGGGTGGGGCCTGCTCTTCCGTGGCTCCCTCTCCTCCAGCCTTCCCCTCTCCATCCTCAATCACAACAAACTCAGCCTTGACATTGCCGTCTACGCCCTCCATTCCCAGGGCCGTGCGGGTCTCCTGCTCCTCTTCCACGGTCTTGTAGCCCATGAACACCAGGGTGACTGGGTTGTCGGCACTGGCTTGGTCAGGACTCGGGCCCAGCAGCTTGGCTTCGATTCCTGTCACCTCTCTCTTCGGAGTCTGCACTACTCCATTCTCACCTACAGGGGGCACCAGAGTATTAGGAAGGTTGGTCGTGTGAACCATGAAAGAGGAGCGGGTGGACACATTAGGTCAGGAAGACAAAGAAAGAAAGGAAATATTGTATTAATGACCTCTGGTAAAGAAGAGCACTTTACTACAAAGCATTTAAAGACCATTATTAGCTCGCTCATTCTCCCTGACACAGGTGTCTGGGCCATGTTACCATGGTTTCCTAAGCGATCTTACGTTGCCATGGTTACCAAACTTACCTCCATTTTCTTTAGCCACACCCTTATTGGCTGGCTCGCCTGTCTCCAGATCTTCAATCTCTTGTTCCAGCCTGGCTCACAAACACACACATGCACACAAACACACAACCACACATCCACACACACAAACAGCCAGAAAATAGCACTTATTTCATCCAGTCAGTCCATTACATCACTGAACTATGAAAAATGTATTATGAGGTGTTGGCATGTGACCAATTCTAACCCAAATTACAACCACACCCATTAGTCAATGTAGTTTATGAGTAAATAAACATAAATGATGCGAACAAATCTGCTGTCAGACAGGTCTTTGACACATTCATAGGTGGTTTGATGTGTCAAATTTTAAAAAGCATCACTCAGAATGGAACATATAACACAGCTTTGACACAGAGAGCATCATTAGTTCTGCATCGGCCAGAGTTGCTGAACAAAACATGGCAAAACTGCGTAGATCAACCTGTTCTGGTGTCACAGAGGTGATAGGCAGCATGATTCTCTAACCTGGCAGTGGATGCTTAACAGTTTACGTACACAAAACACACACATCTGACCTGTTCAGATACAAATAAAATCACTAAACTGAATCCACAGTTTGTCATTATGCATCGACGCCCTGCAGGTGTAACAAGATGCTGACCTGAGGATGACCTGCTCCAGGAGTTTGGTCTTCACCTCATCCTCCTGCAGACGCCTCTGAGTTTCCTCTTCCTCCGGGGCTCCGTCCAACAACCAGCGCTCCCTCAGTGCCTTCGACTACATGGGGAGAGAACCAATACAGAGACACTTGCTGAGCTCTTAAGAAAGAAGTGGGGAGTCTGTTCTTGTTCTTGTGCTAATTTAGCTCTTTACATTCAATTGTATGTACTACAAAGAGACATTTCACTCGAACCGCCTCTGACACCTCATGTGTAATTAGGTGTATGTGCATGGCTGTGTTCTATAATGAAAGAAGTTTCGACAAGTACTCTTATTGTGATGAATTCATTAGCAGCAGTCTAATAATTAAAGTAAGACCATTATCACGCACTGTGACTAAGATGAGAGTTTAACTTCTTTCCAAAGCAATCAGTTGCTCTATTACAGAGGCAGAATAAATAAGTCCTCAGCTTCATCTAACACTAAATCCACCAGTGAGTTCATCCAGCATCGATGCCACTCAGTGCTTCTGTCACACACTTCACCTCTGCTGCCAGATGGTTTGCCAAGTGGACTATGGCGCCCGGCCAGGTTCATCGAGGCTTTGGGCTTTGGACAGGAAATCCATCCTTAAATAGAATACTCATACTCAAACTAAACAATGGAAGTGTAAATAAAAGAAGACTGAAAGATAAAACAATATGCTTCAAACGCTGCAAATCAATCGTTTCCAAAGCGTGAAATGATGATTCGTCTTTGATTTTAACTCAAGGCGAGCGGTTCAAATATCAATTGAAATACAAATCTAAGGTGGATTTTCTCTCCACGGCTCATTTTCACATCTACAGCACTAATCTATTTACTTCCTATCAGTTTCAAAATGTTCCTGTATATTTCTCTCGACACTTCCTGTCCCTGCTCGCTCTTCATCTGCAGATAACCTACTATCAAAGCAAATACTTGGCATGCTTTGAGGTAAATATAACAGTGTGTCTTATTCGCAGCTGTCAGGTTGTGCAGTGGAAGGCAACCCTGTGGAAAAGTGCTAGAAAGGCTCTTGTTTTCTTGTGGAGTGAAAATCTGGACCTGTGCTCCATGTGAATTCCTCTTCAGTGATGCAACAAGAATTTCTACGGCAAAACTCCCCTTTTTTTCTACAACCCTGGCCCCCGCCCCTTCCTCTCTCTTTCTCCATCTCTCTCTCCCTCTCTCTCTTTCTCTCTCATATGCGTCTATATCTATCATAGGTTCATGAACTCTTTGCTTTGTGCATGTTGGGTGGAATATGGTTGTAAATGTCAGGATGAATCCTTCTTAGTTCCGATCTGTGTTTATCTGTTATGCTGCCTGTTCTTCCTGTTAACTTTCTCCAACAGTGCATTGAGCAACATGGTTTAACAGCAGACATCCAGCTGCACACACACACACACACACACACACACACACACACACACACACACACACACACACACACAGTAATTTAACACTACCATACCGGAGTCCAGCTTGGTCTCTTGGGCACTACACTAAATCTAACACTGTCTCTGTGTCTGTCTCTCTCTCTGTCTCTCTCTCTCTGTCTCTCTCTCTGTTTTTACTCCCTCGCTCACCACACCCTACTCCAAAAACCTGATGACATCATTTTAATGCGTTCGCTCGTGTGGATGCTAAACACGCGCACAAACACGCGCCCTGTCGTAAAGCTGCAGCGCTGAAGTTACGTCTGCTCCATTGTTCTTTGGGGGGTAAAAGCTGCTAACGTAGCAGACAAAGGGCGGAACTGTAACCCCCCCCCCCCACACACACACACATGCACACACCCTGGTGTATTCCCAAAATTGTTCCTAGCAATTCTAAAAAGTGAGTTGTGTTTGTTTATTTACTACTTTTTTTGGCCACCATTGTAATTGCAGATTTGGCTCTGCACTTCATTTCACAAAAGGTCACTTCGTAATCTGCTCTGTGAGGTGTGTGTGTGTGCGATTTCCATATTAAGATAACACAGTAAGACGTTGACCTTCAGGGGTTTTAATTAAAGAGAGTGTGGGATAGTAGTTACATAATCATATGTAGCACAAAGCGCTAATTAAAACCAGATCCTGTATTGACATATTTTGTGTTAATGACATTAGATTACCTCACCTCACTTTCTCTGTACTGTGTGTGTGTGTGTGTGTGTGTGTGAGAGCGTGCCTGTTGTGGTGTACTGGTGGGGCAGGTACACCCTTTAAAAATATGCTGTGTAAAAGAAGACGTTTATTGGGTTTTCCATCTAAATGCTGCGGTTTGCACAAAGAGCCCTCTAATGCTCATGTACTGCGTGATTAAACATCCCTACGGTGTGTCTGTGTATTTGTGCGTGTACATTTGTGTGTGTGTGTGTGTGTGTGAGAGAGAGAGGGAAAGAGAGAGACTAAAGCGGGGCGCGGTGGGTGTAAGAGCTGTTTCCTGTTGGTGGGAGTGGGACAAAAATCTGTTTCCTTTGCCAAAGTCCACTGCATTGTCTGGGGCTTTTGTGTTCTTTCATGGAGTAACACGCACGCACACACACACGTACGCACACGCACACACACACATGGTTTGCGCTCCTGAAAATAGAAAAGTGGGATCACGCAAGGTCAATAGCCCAGGTCGCGGCCACTCAGGTGCACATGCTCACCCGTAACCTTTGTCTTATCGGCCAAACAGCTGACGAGCGCAACGAGTGTGTGTGTGTGTGTGTACACACGTGTAAGCATATTTTGACAATGTGTGCTTGATCGGGCGTGCGTGTGTGTGTGTGTGTGAAAACATGTGGAGGAGCTATTAGAATTATCTGCCGTCCGTTCCGAACATCCCGTCACAGCAGCAGTCTGGGAGTAATCTCACTATGTGGGACAGATAGATGGGAGAGGAACTGCTGCGGTTTGATGTTTCTGTGTGTGGGTGTCATCATCTAACATCGCTCCCACGTCAAAACGCACCATTCCCGAAAACACAGCGATTCCTGGCAGCGTTTCTGTCCGTTCAGGGTTTCGCTTGAAGTTACACCACGCCTACAATGTGAGCTGAAATCAGGATGAAGTAGGGGATGTGATGGAGAACCTAAATGTGTGTGTGTGTGTGTGTGTGTGTGTGTGTGTGTGTGTGTGTGTGTGTGTGTGTGTGTGTGTCTGTGTACCTTGAGATGTTGGAGTTGCCGCCGGTCATCATCCAGCTGCCTCCTCTTATTCTCGATCTCTGTCTGCTTCTTCCTTTTCTCCTGTTACCACACACAGAACGAAACCTTGGTGATTACTTTGCGCATTACTCCACCATCGCGATATCGCCAAGGAAGCAATAAAAGTCACGTCGCTCCGGGTTTCGAACGATACCACGGCGCATCAGTAATGGAGGCCTGTGGTGTCTGAGTACATAATGGATGAGTCGGTTTAATGGAGAAAGAGAGACGGGAGTTACGCTGTAGAAATATCATAGTTTATTATAATGGACCCGGGTATGCCAGGCCTTTATCCTCGTCTTTATAGATTTGACATTTCAGAAATGTCCCACTCACGTTTGAGTGTCCGTGCTATGATATTAAGTCGTCAGGACGATCACAACAATCTAAATACTAATGCGTTTCTAATTGGATAAAGGACAATTTGCATGAAAATACTGCAGACTGCTGTGCATGTGTGTGTGTGTGTGTGTATGTGAGGAGACGGAAAGACGCAGAGACGGAGACAGACGGAGGGAAGGAGCTGTAGCTGGTGCATTACGGCTTTCTATGGCCTCTAATGGGCGAGAGAGATGGGATCTAAAAGGTTGAGTCATTAAGGCCGACGGTCAAATGCGGACATGGAGCGATGATTTGTTGTTTCTACAGCCATTGACGTGCCCCTTCTATGTGCTGTGTGTGTGGGTGTGTGTGTGTGTGTGTGTGTGTTGGCAACTATATGTGTGTGAGAGAAAATGAATAAAGGGGGTGTGTGTGTGGTCTGCAATGACTTACAGCGATGGCTTGAAGTCTCTCCTCTTGTGACACCTCATCCATCCTGAGGGAGGGAAAGAGAGACAGATTAAGGGGGAGAGAGAGAGAGAGAGAGAGAGAGCGAGAGAGAGAGAGAGGGAGAGAGGGAGAGAATGAGAATGTTGCAGTCACACTTCCATATCAGAGACTGTAAGTTGACCACGGTGACCTTTCCTTGACTGTAACGTTCATTCATGATCCTGTCACTCCCAAGCGAATGAGGTCAAAGATCTGTATTTTAGCAAAAACTCTCTCTCTTTCTCTCTCTCCCCCTCTCCCCCCCTCTCTCTCTCGTCACTGAGAGTCGCTGAGGGCATGTTAATGTCTTAGGCCGAGCACTGCTGGAGATTCCTGCTCTAATAGGTTCCAGAGCCTGGCGGGATGGAGAACGGACGAAGGCAGAGCTGAAGTCACAGGAAAGCAGACGGAGCTCCAGTGTCAGACGGATGAAAGCTCCTCCCGCGCTCCTTTACCTTCCTCTAAACTTAGCTTTCATCCACACAATCTCATTTTTCCCCATTTTATCATTTCCCCTCTGTTACTGTAGATTATCTCTCAGCGCCCCAGAGCAACTCAGATATCAGACAGATAAGGAATAAAGAAGATAAAGAATTGATGTATCATTGGATTGGATTCAGACATTTTTCAAGTACTTATACAAGTGGACAACTCTCAGGATTGTCTCAGGATGCACTCGCTTGTTTATGTCGTCTTTCCGGGTGAATTTCAATTCCATCCTTGTTGTTTTGGGAAGGAGGAGGTGGCGTACGGAGCACACACACACACACACACACACACACAATCACCACCACAATAATCTCAGCAGCTGTGTAGCTGTTTTCCAGCCCTGAATGAAACTGAATCGCCTCACATATGGGATTCTCATTCCTCCGCCCTGGTATGAAAGCGGACTCTTACATAAAAACAATCCGACATCATTCCCCCTTTACTCCCCCCCCCCACTGCATGCCTCTATGTTGCCGGTAAAGTGTGTGTTGATAACTTTGATCGTGTCTCTCCTCCCGGTGAGCCAACAGGACCCCCCTCGGCTGTCAGGGCTTGGATTTGCATGCGTCATTTAGCAAAGCATGAGCTCTGAGAGAAACACAAAAATGCATCTGATTGCTAAATTCTTGACAAAAAGGCCCCACAGTGCTGCAACCACATCGTCCCTTCTGAACATTCTAAGTACTGAATCAATGTTCTTCTATGCTTATGAGGTCATGGTCCGATCATTGAGAACTTCAGGGTATATTTAGGAGAGAACAAACTGTGGCGGATCGGCGTTTTTGGCTTCTTTCCACATGTCAACACAAAGCACAAGAACGGCTTTCTGGTCTCCCACCAAGTCGCATCATCGTCACATGGCCACACTTGAGAGAAAGGACTAACCACAATCATCTGATCAACCCCCTGCCTGCTCTCCACAAACACACAGACACACAGACACACACACATCTTGTCCTTTCCCACTGATCCAACCTTTACCCAAAAATGCACCGCGACTACTGTGTGGTTTTCTCATTAATAAGAAGCGAAGATGACAAATGACTGCGTTTCATTGTTAATGAATTCAAACTGTGTCTATTTTTGGTGATGCATTCAAATGCCCTCCTCCTTCCATCTCTCTCCTCTCACCCCTTCTCATCCCACAGTGGTGCAGTTTGCTGACAGTGCTTTGTGAAAACCATCTGTATCAGTCCATCAGCAGAGTGAGGGAGGAGTGGAAGCATTGGCCGGATTCTTTTGTCGTTAGATAACCTGATGAGGTTCGATGACCTGAGGGAGGTTGGTGAAAAAGCACAAGGGTAGATGAAGCAGGAGGCAGCGACTGAGTGGACGATAAAAAGAGGAAGATTTTCAGGAAACATTCTGGTGCCTGTTGCTTCTCCTGGAAGAGGAAAATAGTGGGAAAATGTAGGAATGAATTATAATAAATCTGGCCTCATTGTTTATCCATCCCAGAAATGCTGAGCCAGCATTTGTTTCTGTGGCCATTTTCAGCAACACGGCTAAATCCCCTCCAGCGGCTTCACCGAACATGTTCAATCAGCATCAGCTCATGTCCAATCACCTCTGAGCGAGGATGACGAGCAGCTTCTTCGGAGACGCCGAATAAATTCTCACTGAAAACTTAACACTCCAATCCAACACTGGAATCTCTGTGCGGTTTGATGTGGTTTTTAAGGATCGTTTAAGATCTTTGCCAGTGTTTGAATAAATCCCACACCGGCAGATATTAATCCAACACCGGAGACACACAAGCTTCACCGCTTTCCATCTTTCCACTGGAGAGACTAATGTGTTCCTACGTTTGAATCCCGCAAGGTTTAATAACAGACGTGCTTGTCTTCGCCCCAGGATGAATAATTAAAACCAATGCAAACAGATACGTCTATCTTGTCGGAACATTAAGGGACACTTGTACCGGCTGTATCGCTCGTGATTCATATCAATGAGACACGCGGGAGACAGACGGGGAGAAGAAAGGAAAGGAGACGCACAAGGCAGTAATCACACTCATGACGGAGAAAGGAAGGCCCCGAGACAGACGAACGAGCGAGTGGAGACAGACAGAGACAGACAGACTTAAGGACGGAATACAGACTAGAAGAGGAAGCAGTTACACACACTTAGACAAGGGTCATAGACTGAAACTGGGAATGTTTTGGCCAATCTTCTCTAGGCAGGTGCATGGGAGAGGTTGGGGGAACAGAGTAATGACTGGGCCTATTCCCTGATGGGTGCGCTGCTGCTGTAGCACTTCCAGGAACACATTAACTGCCTGCGTGGAGAGCCGGCATCCTCCCTTCTAATAGCATTGTGCTCACGGTCCTCTGGCACCAGCAGTCACTTTACACTCTTCACTAGCTGCACCGAAACAAGATTACAGATGAGGAATAATCCAGTTGAGCACGTTTAGGGATATTATGGTCAAATAAATTTACAAATGTCTTCTTCCAAGGTGAGAGACACAAGTTTGTCTTTGAACGTCTCGCAGCACGATTCCTCCCTTCATCCCTCTCCCCTCCCCGTTTTGATTTGTTGAAGGGAAATAAATCAGAGCTGGTTTTGCTTAGCAGGTACGAGCGGGAATATTACTCATGTTGTCAGTTTAAAAGGCCCCGATCTCTGTTGTGACTGAAATGTCACTTGTTTTAATCTTTTAAAAGCCGTTTCTTTGTAATGCGAACCGAGTTCTCACGGCTGATTGCCCTCATCTGGTCTGAAAAGCTGCATGAGAAATATTGTATTCATTATTTACACCAGACAGTCTGGCGGTAAAGAGGTCAGCGAGTACACGCTGTACCTATCTGTGCTCAGGACGAGTCACACCGCTGTGCCTGTGTCTGTGCAAACCAGGGCCATCAATCTGTCAGGCGGATGAATGGGGATGTAGCGCCAGATTACATCAAGTCTCATCACGGCTAATCTCAGATTATCCTAAACACCCTAAACAACCTGTAATTGGATACTCCAACACACCAACACGGACACACACACTTTTTTCGGAGAACGATTCATCACGTCTGTGCCAAATAAGAACTTTGATATTGACATTTATAACTATTCAACGGTTTGCAACAGTTTCAGTTACGTGATTCTGCCAAGGAAATGAAACTATTCAACCTAAAGTAATGTACGTCTGAACTCCTGATGAGGAAAAACAATGGTCTCACTTGTGTTTACATCCAAACAGCGACTGTGACTGTTACTATGCACACGCACGCATGCACACACAAACACACACACACACAAACACACACACAGATAAGACTCAACCACCTGAAAAACACACACTGTCTGACGTAAAATTGCTTCCTCTTCAGCGAGAATGACAACTGTGAAAATGAGTGTCTCTCTCTCTCTCTCTCTACCCCCCCCCGCCCTCCCCCCCTCCAATGACCCAGAGCCTCGTACGAGCAAAGTGAGAGACTCTGGAGGAGGAAACTCGCCTCCAATCCCTTTCACACTCGCAGTGTGTTGGAGTGGCACTTCTCCCTGCTTGTCTCTGCTCACCACTTCCACGTCTTCCTTCCCTTGGGCAAAAAGAGCAACCACGACAATAACACTCCTACCCTGCCTTTGCCCCAACACACACACACACACACACACACACACACACACCATGACTTCACCACCTTCCATCATCTGAGGGCCCAACACAAATCACGCCATAATGTAAACAGAGCGGTGCCAATAAAAACGAGAGGAAGTCCGCTGAGGTCATGTGTTAGTGTTCCAGGGGTCGGAGGGTAAAGCTCCATTCCACCAGAGGTCACGCAGAGATAATACAGTTCTGTCAGGGAGGAAGAAAGATGGAGGAAAGCCACATGCAGACATGTGTCAACTGGGGCATAATAGAGTAATGTGGGGTTGTGTGACTTTTTTTTCTTCCCTTTCTCTCCCTCCACAGCCTACGATGCGATCCGTAGCTGCTTGCACTGCTGTATGATGTCTGTAAAAACCGTACCTACAAGATCATCAAACTAACAACACTGATGTCCACACTATTGTGTCATTTCTACATAACCTTCGACAGCTGTTGGCTTTCTGCCGTTGCCCTGTTTGTCACCATACTGTCGTAATTAACTTGAACGTTAACTTTTCTACTGCTCTCCCTCTTTTTGTATCAAAAAACGATCTCCAAAACAAAAAGAAAGTTAAATTCATAACTTCTCCTACCTCGTTCCTGCCGCGTTTCCTCGAGTCATTATCCTACCAAACACTCTGCTTCCTTTGTTGCTCTCCGTCTTGCAAGTCGACTCTTAAGTGAGCTGAGCTATGTCTCCTGACCGTGCGCCTCTCCCACATCGATTCATTTCAAGACCACATTTCAATCCATCTAGTCCGTCATTACTGAACATTTACACTGCACATGGTTCACACAGGTATCAAGAGTCCATTTTAAGTGCTTGTATAAGCAATGACATGGCATTAATGTGACCCATACTTAAAAAGCTTCAGGATGGGTGTACTGCTTCATCCCCATCATCGATCTGAGCAAAACTGTGGAGACTAACTGGTCACTGACACAACAAAGCCATCAATGCGCTCAGATTGAACCATTTCTAATTCTCAAATGAGACAGATCTCACGGTAACATCTTATAGAAACAATATATTGACATTCTTATAATATAAAATGCACACACACTATTCTGAGAGAGACATTTAGAGCTTTTCCCATTACTTCACACACACAATAACACGTCAGCATCAGCATCAGCATCAACATCGCCTGCTAACAGCATTGCTTAGAAATGTAAGGAGAGTCCATTTCCATAGTGGTCAGTCTCCAATCTGCTGCTGCTTTCTCTCACTAAGCCTCCCTGGTCAGTCAGCAAACTGTACATCCGGAGCAGGAAGCCTATGGACCTGCATTATTAGATCAACCTCTCACTGTTAACACAGGAACCATTAGGGCCAAATAGGTGCCTTCCCTTATGGCCAGATCCCAATTCCCACTTAAGGCTTTCAAGAGCTTCAGGAATTGTTAGTCCCATATCAGTCCATCCCATCTCTTCCTAGACTCCAACATTCTTCACTTCATTCACAGAAGGACAAAATCGAATATTCATTCACCTCCGTCACCTTAAACGAGGTGTGTGTGTGTGTGTGTGTGTGTTTGTGTGTGGGCCTGACGGTGTTAGAATCAGCGAATAAGTTTCTCTTTCTCTTCTCCGCTGCTTATCAATAGTGCTTTTGATATCATCTCCCTGCAACAACACTGGTGATCGTCATATGAGCGTGTGGGTGCGCGCGTGTTTCAGGGGCGGTTAAGGAGAAAACACACACCAAACAAGAAAAGCACAAACTTCCATTCGCCTCTGACGTTTTAAAAGGATTCAGCGGGGGAAATTGATCGTTTTCACGGTGGAGACGGACTATCCTGCATCATCTGTCATGGCAGGGCAGCAAGAAGGAGGGAAGTTAGTCAGAAAAGGGGAAGGAAAGGTGACTATCCAGGAGTAAATGAGGAGGCAGAGATTAACAGAAGTAGAGAAAAGACAGAGAGAGAGAGGGGGAGGATTACATCTTGTTATCTAACAACCTTTTACGGCTTCGCTCTGTACCCAGATGTTACTCCTTATCACTCCGTATGCTCGCCCAGCCGTTTCTTTTAGACTCCGCTTCCTCTTTTAGCAGCGAACGTGACCTTTGTACGCAAACCTGTGATTGGTTCTGCCACTGCTCCAAACTCAACAATGAACTAATTTCATTTTCAAACCTCTGCATAAATGCTTTCCTATAATGACAGCAAGGTTGGTCAGAGTAATTGGGATTATCCATCACGCTCCCAGGCAGGATGAGATACACGCCCTCCTCTGCTAATGATGCTTTGCCAATCTGTTATGCGTGTAATTATGCAATAACAGTAGTAATGGTGCTTTGAGATGTATTACAGGAATTCACCTTTAGAGAAGAAGTTGTATAGTTAAAATCCTTTTTTTTGTCTTGTTTTTGTTCCTTTTTAAGTTTTGCGCATGCACTCAAGCTGGCCGGTGGCCTCACGTCACCCAGTGTTGGTCACCGAGGAGATGAGGGCTGAAGGGCACTTTGACTGCGGTTGTTTTGGTCAGGGAGAATGTTGGAAACCAAAGACCCGTCTCATTACGAGCCCATTTCCCCTCATCTACACTGGTGAAATACAATCCTGCTCGATAAATACTTTTTACAAATATACACACTATGCAAGAAATGACAAAGAATAGTGAAACAGATGCTGACAAACAGCACACACACACACACAAACAAACACACACACACACACACACACACACACACACACACACACACACACACACACACACACACACGCATGGAAATACACACACAAGACCCACACCCCCCGAGGGACACGACACTGTGACTGGCTGACACAACACAGAGCAGCAAACAGGATGTGGACCCTCAGCTCACACATGGCGTTTGACTGAGGCCTGTGCTGGCCGCTACACGTCTCGCTCAGACAATAGACAAGGCAGGAGAGACAATAAAGCAGGGACAGTACGGTAAGGACGGCTGCTGATGCTGGACTTCTCCCACCTTCTTTTGTGGCTTTGTTTGTCCCACTAAACACCCAATTAGTTTGCTTTTTTTGGGGGGCTGGTTAGACTTGAAACACAGAAATGGATGCCTCATTGTTTGAATGAATGATATATTTGCATACAGGCTGGTTTGTTGTATCTGCGTAAACTAATGTACATATATTCAGTGTTTTATTTGTATGAGGGAGTAGCTTAAGTAAAATTTCCGCTGTTACAGACAAAAAAAGGTCTAATCTAATCAAATACAAAGGATGTGATGCTTTCCTTATGTGACAGCCAGGCAGAGCACGTGGAAATGTGATTTGGAGCCTTTTCCTCTCTATAACCACTGCTTTAATCAGCCATTACTGTTTCGCCCATGCATGCACGTGTTCCATGAAAAGTATGGGGTCTTAATTAGAAATACAGGCTGATGTTACTTTACGTTACAAGACGCGTTCCACCTCATATGTTTCACGTTGATGCCCCGTTCTCGCAGACAAACGCTGGGAGTTGGACTTGGACTCGAGTCCCTTTCTGGCTCATTCTATTGGCTTTGGCTCCATGTCAGCAACACCACTTCACACTCACGCTTGCACACGTTTATATTTGGGATCCCAGGGTGAGGAGATGGGACACCTCCCCCAAAGTCACCTTGGTTAGTAACAACTGTCAAGGAGGGTGTTTGTCGATCGCTTTTCGGTTTCTGGGCTTTGGTCCCTGAATCAAACAGGTGATTTAGCAGAAGAGGACAGAGTGACGGACTTTGCGAGACGATAACCGGCGTGGGTCCCGTCTGGAATGTAAATGGGTGTGTTGTGTTTTTAGACTCTCCTATCATCGCGCTCGTACTTGGTCTCGTCAACAAAGATGTCGTCCTCAACAGGCCCGATTGCTTCACAGGATGAGGGAACGTCAGAAAACAATGGACACAAGAACAAACAATAAACACACTGTCGCACACTCTTTCCAAGGACTTTTTTGTATCTCAGCTTCTACCTGCTGTGATCAAACATAACCCAGTAAAATAAATGGGTCCAGTTGATTATTGTTCTATTCAGGGACAGGATTAGACTTGGCTGTTCTCTTCAGCAGCAGATGCAGGTGGGGGAGAGAGGGGGGGTGGACTTGACCTTGGTTTAATCTGATCTAAAATCGGTCCTTCCAGCTTCTCAGCGGTCCCAGAATTTAAGGAAAATTCAACAAAACAACCGCAATTACCATTTTACCATACTATTTTCCAGTTCACCGCATGAATATCACAACAAATGCCAAAATGATCGAAGTCGTGTATGAGGAAGTGGATAAAGTAAATGAGGTGACATTCAAGTCACCCAAAACCACCTACACAAACTATAGACACTCACATCTAGGTAACGTGGAAGTGGTGACGTGTATGGTGTGTAAACATAAAACAGAAGTGAAGAAATTGTGAAGTTGTTTCATTTCATTTCACTTCTTTTAAACGTTGACAAGTATTTGTACAAGCTATGAGTGGGAAGTAGCATTCAGTTCTATTTAGTTTCTCTTAGTGTCTTTATTTTGATATGATGTAGTGGGAGAGTGAAGTGGAGAGCAGCTGGGTGTAAAAGGTACACACTGGTCTCCAGGAGCGATCTTAAGTCAGCAGGGGCGCACACACACAAACAAACACACACAAAGTGTGATTCTGGGGGGTTCCTCCCTGCAATCTACTTCCATTATCATAACGTACTGGAATGCTGAAATCCAGCTGACTTTTGTAAACATTACCTTACCAAATAGATCTGCTTATTATTAGGATTTGTTCATCTTAACTACCTAGAGTATCGTTACGTAGATGATGACTAGTAATGTAATGCACGGTGACTCAAAAACATAAAGGTTGTTCTGCACGTATTGTTTGTGCGTGTTTGTCATGTAGATCTATTTCAACTTTGTTCATATGAATAAAAAGTGTAAAAGTTGTCATTAACGGAAAAAAAATGCAGAATGTAGGAATTTACCCACAGCAAAGTCAACAGCTAAAACAGTGAAATCCTGGATGGAGTGCTGTGATTGTGTATGGGATCATTCCTGCTGCTTTGCAACCAAAAACATTCCTGCTACTTTTGTCTGAAAGCAGCAGAGTTTAAATTCCAGCCTGGAGTATGTAATGTGATGGCTCTGGGTCTTTATCAGCTCCTGCGCGCCATGTTGGAGGAGCAGACTGCTCACATCACAACACACCATAGAAATACCCTGTGAGACTCTCTGTCTCTCGCTCTCTCCTATATGCGCCCGGCCTGTCAGCATCTCTCCCTCGCCCTCCTCTCTCTCGCTTTCTCTCTCTCTCTCTTGGCCATGGCGCCATCGGATCACACCGTTCGACGCCAAAGCCATGTTGACCCTCATCCTGAAACAACCTTCCTCCAAAAACAGATCGATATGACATGATGGAGCATGAGAGGGGCGGCGCGGGTAAACACGTCGCCCTGTTACACCTGCCGGCCTGCTGTTTGGATCATGCTTGGAGAAAGTGCAGGACATTATAATGCGCAATAAAAACATGTTGACCTGATAGAACAATGCAGCAGTTTGTGTCTAAATCACGTGACGTTGATGGTTTTATTTACAGGTTGCATATTGGTGCTTAGATCCACGCCTGCGCTCCTCGTGTTTACGATTTGCTCCTAAATGCCACACGATCTCCAAATGAGCTCATACATACAATCAGTCTCCATCCCTGTTCAGTTATCTGGGAGGCTGAAATGTACAAATCCGTAAAAAACAACAACAACAACAAACAAACAGGTATAACGCCCGCACACACACACACGCGCACACACATACACACACTGTAAATCAGGACTTACTCAGCAGCTGATCGCTTTCACTGACGTCTTCTCCAAACAAGCGCGTCTCTGTCACCGCGGTTGTTTATTTCTGCGCGTCAATTTACAGAAAGGACTCCAAAAAACACCCCTCTCCTCTTCCTCCTCCTCCTCTTCTTCTTCCTCCTCCTCTTCTTCTCCCTCTTCTTCTTCTTCTTCTTCTCCCTCTTCTGGTTGGCACCCCTTCTGTTAAAGCAGAGGTGATGCCGCGGGCAGCTACGATAATAACAACAACACCAACACCACCACCGGTGAATTCCTCTTGTCCGATAAACGCACGACGGACTCGGCTCGAATCTCGGCTCACTCACGGTGTGTGTGTGTGTGTAGGTGGGTGGGTGTGAGGAGGGGGCGGGGGTCGTGTGTGTGTGTATATATATATATATATATGGGCGTCGTCTGGAAGCAGGTTGTAGTCTATTTAATGTATGGGTGTTAGAGTCGAGAGTGGTATGTTAAAGGGGAGTGGGAGAAGGAAAAGGATACGCCTCCCTGCCTGGTGGAGATAAAGGGGGCCCTGACCGCGCGTTGACTGAGATACGTGTCCTCCTCCTCTCCGAGCGGGGGCCCTGCTGGATCCCCTCCAGTCTTATCATATGACGTCCGACAAAAGCAGGCGGTCTTGACTGCGATAGCAAACGCGGGCTGCAGAAGCAACCCTGAAGTACAGTGAATTTGGGATCCGGTCCAGTTCTGTTCAAGCAGAAGCACAGGAGTCCTTTCTTTCGATTATGCTGCCCCACTTCGCCATCTAGCGGTGAAAGGTGGTGGTTCATTTGTTACATAAATAACCTCGGGTGAGTTTATAGCCCGAAGCAGATGTTTCGATGGTCACAGGCGATAATTTGACATATTATCCCATCAGACATAAACACGATTAATTATTTAAGTATGTTTATCCGTAAATTTTCAAATATACGTTTTATTTCCCTTTTATTTTGATGTCACAGTGTGTCGCATTGATTGTCTGTGCAACCTCAGACAATAGTGTATTTTGCACCTGCATCCGTCTTCCAGCAGGGGGTGCTAGTGTTCCAGATATGTTAATATGTCGTTGCAGGTTTTGTTGTGATTTTTTCCCCCATTGTCTGAAATCAACTGTATTGTTGTAAGTAAGTATCTAAGATGTAAAATTACATGACAGTGGAAGCATTACATTTAGCGATACATTTGACATTTCGAGATCTTTGCTTTAATAGAATAAATGCCAGACCCATTAGTATATTGTTAAAATTGCTTAAAAATAGCCAAGTTAAGCAGAGTTTTATTTAATCTTTGAGATAATGATTATCACTGACTCCCGAAGTGTTGAAATGTGGTTTATGTGTCTCTGTCCTCATTATTTAACAAATAAGTCAACAAACAGGTCAGTTATTCCTAAAATGGCCCTTTAACAATTGTCATTGTATACATACAATGAAACCAGTGAAAAACTACCAGGCCCCTGTGGCCCCCGATACATGAAAAGAATTTGGAAAGGGTGTTGCTACAATGTGATCAAACGGGTTCCGGTTGTGTCCCTGACTTGTTGTGTTGAGAATGGTGGAAAACGTAGAGAATAGAGACACTGAGGGAGAGAGAGAGACAAAGAAATATGAAAGTGGCAGAGCAGATTTGAGAGCAGGTGAGGGAGATTAACTGTCTCCCTCCCCCACTGTCCACATATCACTTTCACTCTGTCCCTCAAGCTATTATAACTGTGAATCTTGACATAGAATGGTAGGAGACATACGATACATACAGTAGGTGAGGGGGTTCAGGAACTAAACGCAGCCTCCCCTGTTCTGTGAACATTTGTGTGTCTGTCATGACATCATGATAAACCCTGCTGACAGATGAGGGTCAGCCCTCTTTTCATTCAGATGCCTTTTAAAAAAAATGTTTTCTCCTCGACAACCGAGAACAGTGAAGGGTGGCAGCTCCGTCACAATCTGATGATAATAAATATTGTACTGCTCATGGACAGAGCGCTTCAGTGTGTACGTGACCAGAAAGCCAAAATAGTGTTTGTTTGTGTGTTTGCTGAAGGATGCTCATGATGCTCTGTGTGTGTGTGTGTATGTGTGTGTGTGTGTCTGTGTGTGTGTGTGTGTGTGTGTGTGTGCATGGACTGACTTCAAGCTTGCAGCAGTCGTCGGGGGGGCACCTCAGCACTTGGCTTCTTATTGCGCACTCAGAACCGCTGTCATGAATAAACATAGTCTGACAGAAATTACCCCCCAAAAATAGAAATAACTGTTAAATTTGCAGGAGGTTGGTGGAGATGAAGAAGCAGGGAGAAGAAGCCTTAAGGGGGAAAGAGGAAGAAATAGTTTGCACAGAGGGCCAAAAATGCAAAAAAAAACTTCCCGTCTGTCCCTGTCTCTGTCCATCTCGTCTGTCTCTGTCTCTGTGTATGCTTCCTAAAGCCGCCTGTGCCGCTGTGGGTTACTGGCACCGTATCGTGTTTTTTTCTATCCTCCTCATTTCATACGTGGGTGGATGTGGGAGCAGGAGGATTCACAGCAAGTTTGTACCTTTTCCTCTCTTCTGGTCTATAATGAGCTGCTTCACTGATGCACCAAGGCAACACACTCGCCCCCATGTGACCCTGTGTCATCACCCTGCTAATTCACCTCCCTGTCCTCTGTCCCTGTCCTCTGTCCCTGTTTTCCCTTCTTACTGTCTCACTTGGCACCTGGATTGATTCCACTCCACATTTTCACACTGTTCCCTCACTCAATCTGGCCGTACATCTAACATGAACACAACCTAATGAGGTTCCTACAACCAAACGTGTGTGCGCCTTATTATTATGCAACATCATTAGTGTTACACACCCACTGTCACTGCATCCACCCACACACACTCTCACCATTTCACATTTGGATCGTGGCACACATACACACACTGGGCTAAATTTGCTCTTTCTCCTTCCGCGTCTGTGTCTGTCTGCCTATCTGTCTGTCCTTCTGCCCGTCTCACCCCGATCTCTCCCTCTCTCCCCTTTGGTGCCGGATCAGCTTGGCATCAGATGTGACAATGTGTTAATCGTTGGCTGTTATGCAGGTCAGTGGCTACGGCGGTGAAGCCAATGATCCATTCATGGTCTCGACTGGGAGCCACGTCGGAGTGACAGCTCTTTTATTTCCGTCTCTCACCCGTGAAGGCACTTGAAACTAGACAAGGACCTTTCCCCCCCTTCCTGCGTTCAGTCACTTCCTTCCTGCCTCCTGTACCTCCTCATCTCCCCTTTTTTTTCCCCTTCCTCCTACTCCTCACCTCTACCATGTCATTCCTCTTTCTGCTTTAGATCGGAGGATGACCCAGCATCCACACATTTAAGCTCCATTCTTTCATCCGTTCCTTTCTTCCACATTCCCTTCCGTCCTTGGCTCTGCAACAGATTCATTATTATTGATCAATGCCTTTTTTAATTACTTTTTTCAACCTTTGATCTCCACTCACCGCCTCTTACCCTGACGAAAAGCGAGATGCATTCATTTGCATTCTTTCCCTTTAGTTTTCTGTGTGTAGCTGATATAAATGATGATGGATCACAGACATGCGTAGGCTACAGATGAGCATAAAGCTGCATACTGCTAATTTACTCATTAAATTGATGTGCACAGGCTGACTGACAGTGTCAAACTTAACATCTCATACAGCATGTCAAACATTTACAGATCTGGTCTTTGTGGTGACATGGTGCCATGGTGTGTAGTGTTGCAGGATTCGTCTGGTCTGTTTAGATTTGGGCATGTATCCCCCAACATGCATAATATCCTTCAACTGTGGGGATGTCAGAAATGAAACTGGGTCAGACGGATGTAAGAGAGCGTGATCCTCTGCCAAGATCTTCCCCACAAAACTCTGACGTATCTGACAGCTTTTCACTGGCAGGAGATATTTATACATTTGTGATTATGCATAGGAGCTGTGTGCAGAGGGACATTGGTGTGACATATGTGGTCATTACTGATGTGTGAAGGGAAGCACGCCCTCACACAGGCAGACAGACTAACACACACACACACACACAGTATATGAAGGATTTCTCACACGAGCATAAATGTGACATATGGAGATGGAGGTGAGAAGGTGGTGAGGAAGATGCACGACTGTGTGACACAAAGTAGACATTTTCCGACACAGTGACACGCAAGCACAGGGACACACAAGTATATAGGGAAGAAGGTTCGCCTATAGGTGCACACACACACACAGCCCCCCCCACCCCCCAATTAGTTTGGTCTGATAACTGTGTCAGTGTGTTACTAACCATAACAAGGCCTGTAGGGTACGGAGGCGTGTACTGTAAAGTCTTACTCATGCATGTAAGGCCGCAACCACATCGCCCCACTTGTGATCAAATGCTGAACATTGCACCCGCCCCCCTTATATACATATATAGACGAAATAGCTAAGGGCAAAAGTGTACCCATTTCTTTTCTTATGTGTGTGTGTGTGTATGTGGTGTATCTCTAGGTCTGGATTCTGTGGGGGATAGAAGTAAGTCATTCCTGTCACCATGTATGTGTGCTCAATTCTCAGACGAACGCATGAAGAGAGAGAGAGAGAGAGAGAGAGAGAGAAAGGGAGAGAGAGAGAGAGAAGGAGGAAGGGGGAGAGAGAGAGAGGGAGAGAGAGAGCTGAGTCGAGTGTATCTTTAAAGCTTCAAGCTGTCAGACAAAATCCTTGCATCTTTACAAAGTCAACTTTCCAGGAATTTATAGTATCACTCTAATTTCTACATCAACAACCACAAATGCGTGACAGAATCTATAGCTGGTTTCTCGGGATGAGCGAGCGCCATGGGGAACGAAACTTGCGTTGCACCGTAAGCAAACACAAGTTTACGCTCAAAAACCACCTTGGTCAACGTCTGTGATATGTTAAGATGCTGTTGTTTGTTAGTAAGAGCAGGAACCACTTGGTGAGATGAAACATAACCCAGGCAGAGCTGGAGCTGTGTGAGTGTTGCTGTAGCGTGGCGAGACATTCGTCTTCCTCCATTTCCTCTGGGTTACAGACAGAGAGAGTGGGGATGCATCCTCTACTCTAAGATATAGCTCCTTAGGGTGCTTTGGAGGCTGGTAGGGGATCAGACTGACTGTGGAGATTCTGCTGCTTTACCAGTCATGCATTCAGTGTTTGAAGGTCTTCTTTGTTTCTGGCATACAAACACTTCGAGCCTTCTTTCCTGCTGCTTTCTGTCACAGCCCATTGCCACTTGAGATACAAGTAAAGTAGATTTCAAAGTGCGTAGGCTGACATAATCATTAGCAATGTGAGCATCAAATCATGGAAATGTGGCGTCAAGGAGCAACAGCGCACCAAATAATTCAATAATATCAATTTTACAAAACCTTGCTGGATTTGTTTCACCAAAATGTGACATTTTCGTCTCTGGAGCAACACCACCGCCTGGATATAAAAATAATAGAATATAGATAGAAAGGTGGAAAACAAGCTTTGGAGATATTGCTACTGGTGGTGGCAGCCGTCTGGAAATGTCAGTCGCTGCCTAGAGGCATGACCGGCACATTACCAGCAGTTATGGGATATGATCCAAAATGACTCTGCTGGGTAAATAAGCTCTCGTGAAAGTAAAATTGAATTTATAAGTGATCACGATGGTGAAAATGTAGCCAAGACAATCCCATGGGAAATTCAAGCCGTCGCTCTGAGTTCACCGAGGTGTGTAACAGGTTCACTAAAGACGGGAAGATGCGGTCGTTGTCACTTCAGTCGAGTTAAAACGGAGAATATTCCAGTTATGACACCCCATAAAATCACTTCCTGTACTGATCTAATTGAAAGTTCAATGGCCCAACCGTGAATGCCTGTGACCCACTTAATTCCTAATCCCTCATTGAAGAAAGTGGGAGCTGGAGGATGTGTGGATATAAGCTTCAAAGCCCCAAATCCCTCTCCTCCAACTGTAAAGGTTTGTGACGGGCCGGGCGAGACGGTAGCGGGCACAATAATGGTGACATAGTGTGTAAGATAAAAGCAGAGCTGTGGACAATAAGGTCTTTGTGCTGTTGTGCGGCAGTAAATCAGCCCTGAAAAGAATGTCAGCAGCTTTCCCTGGACAGGTTCTCTCTCTCTCTCACACACACACACACACACACACACACACACGTTAACAAAGGTACACAGTCACAAAAATAGACACATGGCTCAATCTGGATTTTCTGTTGCCTCTTGTGATCACACACACACACACACACACACACACACACACACACACACACACACACACACACACACACACGTTTGCTTGCTTTCTGGGCCACCAAGAGTCAGGGGGAAAGCAGGACACACACAGCACAAACGCACACACACGCAGAGTTTGCAGGCTTGCTTACTGTGAGTCATAGATGGTCTGATTGGCCTCAGGCATCGGTGCACCATCTGCACCCCCCCACACCCTCCCCGGAGCTCTGTGCTACACACACACACACACACAGATTCACATGTAGACTTCAGCATGCAGTCAAATCAATACCAATCCTCATCCGCCCATAGACCTACAATCTTATACTGTATTGGAATGGACACACACTGTACCTTACTCCCTCCTTCTCTCTCTCTCTCTCACACACACACACACACACACACACACACACTTGGAATTTTGGGTAAACATAGAGACATTTTCATTTATTTTACAGGAAACACATTTACATAAAAAGACACACACACGCACACTCACGCACACACATCTTCATTGGAGAAGCATGTGGGATTGACCAACAATGCAGTAAAATTCATTATGGAAACCTGACACGAGCCCACAGGAAAGAAGCAAATGTTGCACTGGCAAGACGTGCATGTGCCGAGGCCATGTGTGCGTGTCTGTGTGTGTGTGTGTGTGTGGGTGAATACGAGAGTACTCACAACCCGACGAATCAATGAAGAGGATCCTTTTCATTAGAGTGGCCGTAAAGGCCGACCCCCCCTCGCTCTATTTCTAGCGACGCCGCTCCTCCTGTTTTGCTTTCAAACAACACAAGATGTCCCATCTGTTAAGAACTCGTTTTTTATTCAATAAGGTTATTATCGTTACACATCACCACAAATAGAAAACATGAGCCCATAAAAAGGACCACAGAGTAATAACGGTAGTAATAACATTAGATAATATGAAGTAAGTTTTTTTTACAGTCAAAAAAATGGGGGCAATGCAGTACAACAATCACCAGCACTGAAAAATGCAGCGTGTCTGTGCATCGTTAAAACACACACGCTCGTACACACACATGCAGCACAAACTGACGAGCATCAATATCTAACGGCTCCTCGTTAGGGGAACGCCACTACAAAGCACGACTCGCTCCACGTAAACAGATAAAAATAACCAAAAAATAGGATTCATATGCGAGCGAGCAAACGGCGGCCTCTCGTCTTAAGCACTTTTGTCTTCTCGTATCAAAACGCTGCGATGTTTGGAGCGACAGAGGCCAGGCGATGACTTTATACAACGTAAGCTAAACGCACGTTAGGAGGAGCTGCGGGCCTCCTCCACGCTCGCAGATCTGGAAACAACATATTTTTAGGTCATATCTGAATTAAAATGTCACTTAACTAACCTGTCGAGATGTTAGCGGTGTCAGTTAACTCACACTCGGCCGCTGACAGTGTCATTTGTCGAGCTAATTAGCCTTTTTACTTCTAAATCTGTGTCTATCCTATTTATGCTAATGTTGCTAAATTGGGACAGAGAGCAACATAAGATAGTTAGCTGCGTCCCACGAGTACAAAGGCGCGTAGGTGGCGGCGGTGGGCCCATCATGACTCGCCAGGCTTCTTTACATTAGCAGTAAGGTTCCCTCGTCACCCTTGCCTGTCGGCCAATCGCGAAAGGAGTACAGAGGGAAGCGTGATATGACACACAAGCACTAATCTCCTTAGTGCTGCTAGGGTCTCTGTGGCAGGTTTCGCACACAGCCCGGCTGCTTTCAAGGGCCGGTTAGCGCCTTTACTATTGGAGAGATTCGTCTGTTCCTCCTTGTACTCGTCCAGAGATCGATGCTCACTAAGCCGGCCTTTCTCTGCGGTCGCTGCAAGATTTCCTTGGTGTCAAAGGTAAAACTGGGCCTGTTTGTTGTGGGTGGGACTCTCACGCTCCTGTGGCTTCTGGTTCGCACTCTTGTTCCCATGTTTTTGTTTGTTCCTAACATCGACGCTTTCTCGTTCCTAATTTCCGAGGGGCGAATTGATAGAGACTCCGCTGGCGGCGCTGGTTTAGCGAGACGGTAACGCCCGCGGTTGTTCTCAGTTCTCAGTGGAAACCTGATCGTGAACCAGATCCCAGACGGCACATTGTGATGTCTCTTGTCTGGCCGTAATCTCCTCTCCTCCTTCTTCTAAAGACTCTTTGTCTGAGAGAGACACCGCGGACGTGCCGGCTGAAACCAGTTGAACTGTTTATATTTTTTATATTCTCCTTCCTCCTCCCTCCTCTTTATCTCCTCTCGCCTTTCCTCGTCTGTTCCTTTGCAGTCAGGTTAGTTAAGCCGTCTTTGTGGGCGGTGTGTGTCTGCAGGGCTCGTGTGGAGGGAGACAATCCGGATCCCCTGCTGAGATCTGCCACACCACCCTGCAGTCCTCGACCCCCAGCTGTCTTTTCGTGTAAATGCGGCTTCTGTTCCGGCTGCACACTGTCAAAGCCTCCGTCGTCTTTTCATTTTTAACCCCCCACCCCACCCAAGAAGTCACAAATCGGCATTTCCCCATCACGACTTACTGTCTCATAGGCTGACGTTCTTAAATACAATCACTGATATTATGACAAAGAGTCTGATCCTGCCGCTTTACTATAACATCCTCTCGTTCTGCATGGCCTTGTAGTAATGCTCCTGCTCGGCGTGGCTTCGTGCAGAAGGCCGGCGAGGCAGCGTGGACGAGTGGGACAGCATCTGGCTGTGGCCGTCCATCAGTAGGTCTGGATGGGGAGGAGGGGGAAGCATGCCTGAGCAGGACGGGTGAGGAGGCGGCGGCATGGAAGCGGATGGATGTGGCGGAGGAGGCATGGGCGAAGAGGACGGGTGAGGGGGCGGCGGCAGTTGAGATGAGGATGGGAGGGGCGACGGGGACATCTGCAAGGAGGAGGGGTGCGGAGGGGGAGGCATGTGAGGGGCAGCGAGGTGAGGAGGTGGCGGCATCGGAGAGGAACTCTGGTGCGGGGGAGGAGGCAACGGGGAGGTAGACGGGTGGAGAGGTGGCGGGAGAGGTGAGGATGACAGATGAGGAGGGGGCGGGAGTGGGGAGGAGGAGGTGGGGAGTGGCGGAGGGGGCAGCTGGGAGGAGTCGCACTCACTGCCGCCGCCGCTGGCCGTGGAGGAGCAGAGCGAGTCTGTTTTCATCGGAAGCGTCCGGTAATCCCGGTAATGGCTGATGTTGTCCTGCCGCTGCAGCGCCCCACGGTGTTTATCCGCCGCAGTTTCGGCGCTCATCATGTTACCGCTGATGGTGTTCCTCCACTCCCACGGCTTGCCATTGCTGGTGGACACGCGCACCACCGGGTGGTGGGGGGCGTGAGCGTCAATGGTGACGATGCTCCCGCTTCCGGCGATGCTCCCGGGGTTGCTCCCTGTGCAGCTGTCGCGGTCAGAGGGGATCCGGTAGTAGGGCGACTCGGAGCAGTTCGAGCCGGCCCCGGAGGAAGAGCCGCCCTCTGAGGTCTTTATGGGCGGAGTCACAGCACCGTGGCCCTGTTGCTTCGACATGGCAATGACCTGCAGGCCGAGGAGAAAATGTTATCAATCAAGTTATAAAGAAGAATGGTCTGTAATTGTGTCAAGTTAGTGATGCATCTATCTGGGTTTCTCTGTGTACTGACTGACAGGTGCATTACTATGTAATTCTACACTGCACATAATGAATGCAGGAGTAAACTAATGTACATATATGGATCTATTTTGTAGTTAGAATAGTAAACATTGATTAGTAGTATTTCACATCTGTCAAGCATAATGTATTACGATTTTAAGTCCAACCATAATAAGAGTTTGAAGCTGGGAACATTTTATATTGGAAAGTAATCAGTGAAATTGCCTCCACTGGTGTTTGATTCTGATCCACAAACTAAATCAGAGGTGAGCTGCACATAATATTTGTTATATGGTGTAAATCATATACTTCAGCTCTGGCCGGCCGCCATTTCTAAAATGACCTCTGAGGTGCTGCAGTTATGATGACTCATGTTCCGATTGTGGCCTCACCTGTGTGACTCTTTGCTGACCCGGCGGCTGTGTGAGCTGAGTGTTAGGCACGCGGGGCGTCGATACGGCGATGGGCCCCGGTCCCGGCTCTTTGATGCCACCTCCCTCGGTGAGTAACAGCCACTTGGCTCGCGTCTTGGCGCTCTTGGGGGAGACAGGCGGCGGACGGGAGGCCTCCTCGGGGATGTGGACCAGGGGCGGCGCCACCACGACCCTGGTTGGCGGCGGCGTGGCGGTTCCCTTGTTGGCCTGCACCGTGGGATAGAGGGACGACGGCATGCTCAGCTCGTCTACCGCCCGCGCTCCTCCTTCAACTCCTCCATCTCTGCCGTCCGCTCGGTCGAGGCCCTCCTCGTCGTCGCGTGAGCTCTGGCTGCGGAGCTCCAGAGAACGCTGCTTCCACTCTGACACTAGCTGACGGGACCTCTGCGGGTCAAAGGGCACGTGGAAGGTCATGTGACGCTGGGTGATGGGAAGTTCCTCTGAGGGAGAGATGGGGCTGTTGCCGTTGGCCACCCGGGGCAAGGTATTGCTGAAGGTTACCATGGTTTCCTTGCCCATGGGACCCCGTGTTGCCAGGAGCTCCACATCCGCGCTGGCTCGTTTGAGGGAGGCCAGGGACGCCTTCTCCCTCCTCACCTTGCTGCGGGCCCCTGAGCCCAGACCGGCCCCCAGCTCCTCTCTGCTCTCTGAGGACCTGGGAGTCTTTCTGTACAAGGAGTCATGGCTCCTCTGGCTCAGCACCCTCAGCCCGTCCTTGAGGAGGGCCGGGGCCGCTCTTTGTAGAGGAGGGGCATCTTCCTCTGATGATTTGAAGTTCCCCACTGCGTAAACAGCCTGGTAGAGGACAAGAGGAAAAAGAAGAGATGAGCGTGGAGAAAGAAGAATCACAGCATGTTACATCGGACCGACTTTAATCTTTGTGAGGGAAGATTGATTTTCAGATCAGAGGGAAGGAAGTTCAAGTGCTTAAATAGGCATCTTTCCCTCCTTCGGTCTGAGGTCAGCATGATGCACCTGTCTCTCCCCTCCATCACACTTTAATGATCTTTACAAGTGAAAAATCAGATAAAGACATTGAGAAGGAGGGGTGCATGGAAAATGGCAATGCCAAGTTTTCTTAAAATGAAGTGTGAAATTGTTCCAGAGAATTCTTATCGGATTATTCTTTCTCCCTTCCCTCCGTAATAGAAAAGGCTATAAATAGCCTGCACAAACTGCTGGGAGAGAAAATTATGGGAGCCACACAGAGAGGTGATGAAAAAAGCAGCTTATTGTTAGCACACGCTGGGATACAGTTGGAATAACACAACACGAAAATTCTGCCACGACAAAACACCCAAACCACATTATTTACAAAAAAAGAGTCTATTTATGTGTGTTCTCTTTCCAACCGCGCTGCATACTGAGTGTTAACAGCTCCCCGGGGACAAAACAAATCCCTGAATGCAAACACAACACGCAGCAAACTAATCCTGTAATAGGAAATCTATTTCATAATTCTATCACCTTATTTAAATGTAAATATCTCTAAGTAATTTACACTGTGGAGAGAGCCGACGGTGAAGCCGACCGCTCGTTTGACTGACCAGGTAGACGCCGATGCCGGCGCCGATGAGGTATCCAACGTAGACGTCTATGGGGTGACTGCGGTGCTGAGTGATCTGCGTGAGCCCAGAGAGGCCGGCCGCCATGCAGAAGGCGAACACCAGCAGCGGCTTCAGAAGCTTGGTGGTGCTGCTGATGCTGGCATTGAAGTACATCTGAGCGGAGGGACGCAAATAAGCAGAAATGAGCAGGAGACTCCAACACACACAGAGCCTGGCACGGAAATGTGATGTGAAAATGTGATCATCTATGTTTTCACACTAGGAACATAGGATAGACACCAGGTTCAATGGGTTATGAGTATGATTTTATGATAAGACAGACAGGGAGAGCGAGAGGGATGCAGCATGTATGTACAGTATATTGACATGCTATTCATGTGCGCACACACACTGTATTGTGATGACATGAGGAGAAAGTGGAGCACAGCTGAGTGACAGAAACACAGTCGCTGCAAAATGGACCCATCTTAACAAGCGTGTCCGTCTAATGTTGAGGCTACAAATCTTATTTTTCCTTCATGTGAGAGGGAGGAAAATATGTGGCATCACTCTGACATTTCACTTATTTCCAGTGTTTCACCTCCTGGCCAAACTGTGACTCCCTCAGTGTTACTGAAGCAATATGATTTACTTTCCTTCTTTTATCTAAATAAGATTCCAGTAACATAAATAAGTGGATATCGCCTTGTTTCGCAATTTCCTTCCCACAGGTTTGAGACTTCCTGCATGGATTACATCAGGTAAACAGCCCAGAGTTGTACAGTTTAGTACAGAAAGCAAACACCAGCTTTCCTCCATTCTGTGCCATTCTGGACCAAATCTGTCCAGAGAGCTTTAATGAGCCCACACTGAGCTCAGTGAGGCAGCAGTGATACGACCAGTAGCCACTGGAGGAGGATGGGGGTTGTGTGTGTGTGTGTGTGTGTGTGTGTGTGTGTCTGTGTGTGTGTGTTGCTTCATGGGGAAGATGACAGTACACTTCTCATATTGCTGCAGTCAGTGCTTCACTGTAACGCAGCATGAACTCATCCCAATGCAGCTGAAGGATGAAACAATGAATTCTTCATTTGACCTTTCGGACATTTTTCATGTGAGATCTAAACTCTCACATTAAACTTTGCTACTCTCAATAACTACAGTATTAAATATGAAAGACAGTTTGATTTCCTTTAAAATGAAACATTCTTTGATGTGGCGCAACGAAGAAGATGAAGATGATAAAGAAAACAAACCATTTTCAGAAAAACAAACTCCATGAGGGAAAAATGTAAAAACCATGAAATAAAGAGAAGAAAATGGAAAATATGATGCAAAAACACTGCATAGTTAGTAAATATTTGATCAAACTGTGAAGCAAATCACACCTGATGTACCACACACACACACACACACACACACTGCATGCAGGAGCAAAATGATCAACCTGAAGACAAAAACACAGGCAGCAAAGTGAGACACGGGAGGCGCTTACGGAAATATAGACGGCAGCGAAGCCGGAGAGCGTTGCATGCTGGGACGGAAATGTTTTCCTGAGGGGAGAGAGGCAGAGAAAAGAGAGTTAGGCGCAAAAGGTCGAGGGCGGAGGGTAGCCAGGGAGAGAGAGAGAGATTAATGTTTACACCAAGGTGCTGCGTGGGTGTGAGCGGACGTGAGTGTGCGGTCAGGAGGACCTACACACCTGCACCAGTATGTGTGTGTGTCCTTGGATATGACACAAATGGGCAAAAATATTACACACTCTGGCTTTTTCAGGGAGCATCAAAGCCACAATTAGCTTTTTCAGCGATCTGTGTCTGTGTATGTGTGTGTGTGTGTCTCACCTGGCAGACATGATGGCATACTGGTCTTTCCCCATGCAGATGTCCTGCGTGACGTAGGCGTTGTTGTCACACGACACTCCCGGTGCCGTATAATTGGGCTGGCAGACGGTGAGGAAAAAGGGGGCGTGGTAGCCAGTGGCCAACTGGATGACATCTGTCACCAGGGCCGTTGCCAGGAGACCAAACACATGGACACCTGAGGGAGAGAGGTAAGAGACGGGTGGGTGAATGAACGGCGAGGTCCCTGGCGGCTTCCTCTCGGCCGCTTGCTGTTCGTTTATGAACGGCGGCGATATTGGAAAAGGCTAAATTTAAGTGCAGCCACGATCGCTCACTCTTCTCTCCATAAAACCGCTCCGCTAAGTGAAGTTTGGCGCGGTGATTTAACGACTCTTTCCACTCCCAAAGCTCAAACGCTGCATGCAGACGTCTCCCGTGGAGCAATTCTATCACTCCTCCTTCACTCCAAGTCATCCTTCACCTACTGCACGTAATTAGCTCATCTCTGTATTCCAAACAGTGGCGTTGAATGGCGAAGTTCGACTCCCTATTATGAAAGATGGTTCCAGTAAAAGGGCACATGATTCTGTCGCTTATTCAACCTGGATGGCTACATACAGTAATAAGAGTGCAAAGAAATGAAGCGAAAAGAGAAGAAGAGAATTGTGGGAGAAACAGCAAAACAAAACACAATTCAATCTCACATTAGTGCCTCACACCTCATCAGTTAACTCCTTGTGTTGTTGTGAACCGATCTATTAATCATTTTGCCAGTTCGATCAGTGTTTACAGGCGGTGTGTGACCCCAGCAGGATAGTTTGGAGACGTACCGACGAATCGCACGGTCCGGCGCAGGAAGGAGTTAAAGCTGCAGCCACCGGCGTTGATGCTGCTCTCCGATTTGGGACAGGCCTTCATCTTGGACTGCATGCAGTACATCACGCCCTCGCCCATCATGATCTGCCAAGGGGGGTGAGGAGAGAGGGAGAGATAGAGAGAGAGAGAGAGAGAGAGAGAGAGAGAGAGAGAGAGAGAGACAGACAGACACAGAGAGAGAGAGGTGAGGTTTGTACAACGCGAGAAAGAGATAAAAAGAGAAAGAGTTGGAACAAGGGAGGATGTATTCCTCTGTCATGTCGCCTAGGGAGACGAGGAAAGAGGACATGACTTACATAGGCGAGAAAGAGAGCGGGAATAAGGTGAAAGTGCTATTAATGTCAAACACCCCACCCCACCCCCCACACACACACACACACTTGATTGTGACCTGCAGTGAGAGAGCGACCGACGAGAGAATGGAGGAGCGCCGCGATCGAATAGTGATCACTTCCAATCACGCTGATAGATGAGCGGAGGAGAGGACCTGCTCGTTTCCATGCAGCTGATGGATTAGCAGTGTGTGCCCGTGTGTATTGATCGAGGGTCCCGTGGTGTGTATTGGAATGTTAGGTGTGTATTTATCAATCTGTGCATTGATTGGATTCCTGAAGGGAGACGGAATTTGCTCTTTGCGTTTGTTTTGATTGCGTGTGCGTGTGCGTGTGTGTGTGTGTGTGTGTGTGACGAGCAAATCGACTCCCATCAGGTCATCTACATGGTCTGTGTTTTTAAGTGACCAAAACATGAGGATGCTCAGCTGCTCCATGTTGAATAATTGAACTGTGTGAATAATTGCAGAGGAATTCATTTATTATAAAACTGAGACGTAAAAAAGTTTGAAAGGCACTGCAGACGGCTTTTAAAGAACAGGAAACTCAAACTCAAACTCAAACACAGGGCCAGGTCGGGGCTTCCTGTTGCCGGCACAGGAAAATAAAAGGAATAAGTTGTTTGTCAGAGGATGAAAGAGGAGACTGACTTGGAGTGTCACGCAGGAACAAACAGCAAGACGTTTCTCTGACAACAACAGGAGAGGAAGCACACCTCCTCCTCCTCCTCCTCCTCCGCCGCTGCCTTCTCCTCCTTCCTGATGAAGGATCCGGGCCCCCGTATATATATCCACTCGCTCTTCTTTAAACCATCTTAAATGTTTATTGCCTTGCTCTCCACCCAGAGGCCCCATTGCACACCTGCCCCTCTGAGTTGTGGCTTGTTGCCTCGGCTCGACTCTGCGTTTTAACAGCCGATTTACATTCTTTAAAGAGAAGCTGCTGCCCGATCGCATCACCGTCCATGAAGTGAGGTGCTTTGGGATGTTATAAAGCCCTTTGAGAGTTTTGTACATATTGTAGTAGTGTAGTATTGTGTAGTTTATGTGTAGCTGCTTTTGCTTTGTCAGTGTAATTAGGAGAAAATGCTGCAATATCCTCAAATTGATTTGGAATCCAGAAGTAAATTGATTTCAACAGCGGGATGTATTTGAAGAATAGTATGTTAAGGTCATTGGGCTTGTATGTACTGTATGTGTGTGTGTGTGTGTGTGTGTGTGAGTGTGTGTGTGTGTGTGAGACTTACAGAGGCTGCGGGCCCGGCGAAGGCGAGACTCAGCAGCATCAGCAGCGGGATGAGCTCGTCGCCCGTCTCCACGTAGGGCATGGAGAGGTCGCGGTCATGGCAGCGGAAGCCCACCATGGCGGGGGACAGCACATCCGTCAGCTCCAGGAAGTACAGGGACACCAGGGAGGACAAGACGATGGGGAGCTAAGACGGACACACACACAGACACACAGACACACACGCACATACAGGGACAGAGGCCAAGGGCGAAACAAAGAGTGAGCCGCAATAAGTAAGTGCCATTGTATTGCACACACATGGGAAGCAGGCATCAGCACAAACACATAGCGCACGCACACACACACATATAAACACACACTCACATGCAGTACTTCAAAGAGTGACTCAACCAGTGATTGATTCAGTAAATGTTATGAATCATTTAGACAGAGAATTGGTATCTGCTGCAGAAAAGATGATTCATCATTTCCTCAATTCAATCTACAGTCCACACACACACACACTCAGGTAATGTACCTCTACGAAATAGAAGCAGGGAAGCAGGGTCATGCTGTCTTTGGGCGGCCTCTTCTTGGCCTTGTTCTTGGGGGACGTCATCTTGGGGTGTGGCCACTCACAGCCTGCAGGAAGAAAACACGGCGGTGAGACGTCACAGACCTTCAACCATCCACACATCTGGGACGCCATTAAACCAGCGCCGAAGGCTCGGCCCGGGGCCCGGACCGCATTCGATTAATGAAACAAGGACTGGGAGAGTTTTCAAAGGCCGCGTCCGGCTGCGATGCTTCATGCTGGACACGTTGGTTTGACGCGTTTGTTTGAAGACGGAGCTCTGCTGTCAGCAAACGCAGAGTGACCAAGATCCATTCTGTGATATTCTGTTTATTCTCATGCTCGCTAATGAGCTGCATTAGAGGTTATAATAACCCACATCTAATAATTAGACTCAGTATAATTCAGCACAGACACCCACACACACACTGACATTTAATTCTGACACCCAGTGTTTGTATTACACTACAGCAGAACAATAAGGTGCCTCTGTTTAAAAGTGCAGGGGAGGTTAAAGTTATTATTACACAAACAGAAGTGGGATTCCAGTTGAATTCAGTTCAGGGTGGTGGTGCAGCTGGTAAACACACACACACACACATTTACTCATCTTCTCCTGTGCCCTGCAGGTGATCGCAGGACCCCAAGCGGGAAAGGAAAGCATCTAAAATATTCCCATCTGAGTACGTTCCTCTGTATCTCTTCACGTCTCCGTCCTCCACCCAGTTTCTCACTCCATCTTACCCCCCTAGTATCTGACCCCTCCCGGCACAGAGGTTTAGTTATCCACCGTGGCTGATACTGATACAATTAGATCAATACTGACATCCAAGAATGCAGTGTGGACCAACAGCAGAGCCGATCTTACTCCCCGCACGCGCACACACACACACACACACACACACACACACACACACACACATACACAAATGGTCCAACTGAACTACAAACCTATTTACTTTGACCTAGAATGAGTTATTAGTGGACAGCTTGGACACTCGATAAAAATGATGCGTAATCCATTTCATGTTTTGCATGAGAATCAAACAAGGCACAGTTACAGTAAAGCAAAATCAAGCTTTATCCCCCTGAATGACTGAGCCTTTCTCTGCTTCTTTCCCTTTCTGTCTCCACTGCTGTCTGTCTTCCCCTTTTACCCTCCATTACTCACTTTGTCTAGCTGTCCTTATTTGTCTCCCCTTCCTCTTTTACTGCTCTCCTTTGTCTCCTCTGTCTTCTCACAGTATATCTCTCCTAAGAAACCCATCGGCCCTTCGCTTCTCTCCCCACCTCTCTCCATCACTCCATCTCCCTCTGTACTGTATGTATTTCTCTCCGTATCTCTCTCCACCTCCTCCTCCTCCCCCCCTCTATCCTCCACTCTCTCTCTCGGAGATAAGGGGACTTGGCCCTGAGGCTGTGTGAGACGGCGAATCAAAACACATTTACTGTCTAATTTCCATGACCACCAGAAATGTGCTGGAGAGGAGATGAGAGAATGGAAGACACGGAACACCAGAAGAGGAGATCCAACACTTACAGCAAAAGAATGATGAAAATTACAAGAGGTAGGCGAAGAGGGGAGTAGCGTGTGTGTATGTGTGTGTGTGTTTGTGTGTGTATGGGGGGGGTTAGGATCAAACAAGGGGGATATAGGGTTAGATGGATTCCTGTAAAGCAGCTTAGGAGGATGCTGGGTCCTGTTGACTGACCTAATCTAGACTGGAATTAAATATCACTCCAATTGACACCACATCACCTGCCACACACACACACACACACACACACCCACACATACATCTTCACTGATAAAATAGCCAAAGTATTTAACTCAAACTCATTTGTCCTCTGAGTCACGTGGGTGTGTGTGTCTCTGTGTTTGTGTAAACGTATTTGCACTCTGACCCGCTTATGTATTTGCTTCTGCGTCTCTGTGCAAACACTTTACTGTCTGCATATGTGTGTGTGTGTGTGTGTGTGTGTGTGTGTGTGTGTGTGTGTGTGTGTATAGTCTGGGATGTGTGTATGTGAATGTGATGGCTTGTGTGCCTGCGGTGGATAGAAACAGTATGTCAGACAGTGAAGCGGATACACAGACTGTGTGTGAGAATGTGTGTGTGAGTGTGTCAGGGACAGACACTGAGTTAGAGTCTATTGATCTGCAGTACAGTGCAGCAAAGGACTGTATAGTTTACCATAGTGCATAGTACAGTATAATATAGCAACTATAGGGATTTGACTGTGGTGCAGACGGGTGAGCTGATGTCCCACGTCCCCTAAATGTCTCATTGCATGGACACTGAAGACAAAGGCGGAGAGACGGATTGAGGAAATGGATGGATGGATTCCCTGTATAACCTGCTGATAGTGTTAAAGGGCCTATTTCCCAACATTACCATGAATTTCTATACTAAAATGTTGTACATCTTGGAGGCTATAGGATGAAGCTGTGTTGTTATTTTGATCAGGATGAAGGTGAGAGGGGTCAGGCTTTGACTTATGCCCTGAAAATACCCGATCCAAGTGGTACACAAGGATAAGGACACTGGCATAGAGAAGAGCACAGTATAATTACATTACGAGCATTTGGCAGACGCTTTTATCCAAAGCGACTTACATTACATTACCACCCTACGCAGAGGGGGGAGCAATTGAGGGTTTGGTGCCTTGCTCAGGGGCACCTCGGCAGGGACTCGAACCGGCGACCCTTCAGTTCCCAAGCGGAAGCACTACCCACTGAGCCACTGCCTCCCCATATAATATCACGGACTTTAGATACATGACCATAGTATAGATCAGGAGAGTATAGATCAGGATAGAATAGATCAGGATAGAATAGTGTAGTGTAGGTCAGAGCAGGTGAAGTATCAGTGTGAAGAATAGAACCTGGAGTGATTAGTGTCTTTTCATTGTTCTTGGTCCACACACACATGAACTTGACAATGAATGAATGAAGAGGAAAAGAGCAGATAGAGAAGCTGCTTCACCCAAGATTCATCACTCATTCATCCGTTCATCCATTCATTCCAGCAGACAAAGTTCCACTGCTGACCAATGGAGAGCGACCACTGTCCACTGCGGGTTCTGAACAATCAGATATAGAAAAAGCGACATATGGCCGACTGTGGTAGTGTGTGTGTGTGTGTGTGTGTTAGACTGGAGAGTTCTTCCCCCAGTTTAACCAGTCAATCAATGACTGGAACATAAAAATGGGGTGTGAGCGACATGAAGATCACGTGTTTAGGTGTGAAAATCGCTTTTAAATGGTGCTAATATGATCGATTGCTTCGTAAGCGCTCGGGATTTTACGGTTTAAACCCGGAATTTCATCATTATAACGGGGCTGTGACTCCACACGAGCATGAGGCAGCAACGTGCTCATGAGATCATCAATTATGGAAACGTTAAAGCCCATGTGCTGCTTTCTTCGCTCGTGCTGCATGCGGGAGAGACACAAAACAGACGATCACACACACACATTTACACACACACACACGCACACCGGGCAGCCTCGGTTTACTCACCCCTGTCCCGGGGGCTCCGCGAATTCACCGAGTCCCGGCGGCCCCTGCCCCCCCGGCGTGGTCGTGCGTGCGGCTCCAGTTTGACGGTGCGACCGGGGGTCCCGTTAATCCATCTCTCTCTCTCTCTCTCTCTCTCCCTCTCTCTCCTCTATCTCACGGCTCCCTCCCTCTTTCTCTCTTTCTCCGGCTGCTCCGGGTTCAACCCCCCGAAAAAAATCCGAAACCTCCCCCCCCGGTGTTGCTGGAGGAGGGAGGGGGCGAAGCTTGGGTTACAGTGGCCGGGCAGGGAGGACCGGAGTTCGGCGGGTGGAAGGAGGGGAGAGACCTGGAGGATGGAGAGAAGAGGAGAAGAGGAGGAGAGGAGAAGAGAAGACAGAGGAGCTGCTGATGGTGGAAAGTCCAATTTGCTGCACTTGCTGGTAACGCGCCTCTCTCTCTCTCTCTCTCTCCCTCTCTCTCTCTCCTCTTTCTCCTCCTCCTCGCTCCGGAGTGAAGTGAAGACTCGCTACACACTCATGTATCCTCCCTTTTATTTGCACCTGTTAGGTTTTTGCATTTCTCCAGAATAATTATTTTAAAAGAAAAAAGAAGCTTATTTTCCATGCATGTATATCCGTCACTCGGTTTTTAGGGTACGCAGCCTCTCTCTCTCTCTCTCTCATACACACACACACACTCACACGCACGCACAAAGGCATGGGGGGAGGAGTGGGGGTTCAGGGGGAGGAGAGAGCGTGTGTGCTTATGGTGGGGGAGGAGACAGTCTGGTCTACCCGTACAGACCACACTACACACACACACACTCACGCACGCACACGCACGGCCCTATTCCTTCCCATTTTGAAAATTCCTGATTCGGGGCTACACCACTGAGGCGACCAAGACAAAGGGGTGGATTTGGAATGTGTGTGGGTGTGTATATGAGAGTGTGTGTGTAAAATAAACGTGGCCTGTGTATGTGTGCGAGGGGGCGTTTTTTGGAGATATAAACCAGAGAGAGAGAGATGCAGCCAATTTAAATGTTATTGCATCGTTCTGTTTCTTATCAGATTGCAAACATCATCACTTTTATGCTCTGACCCTGAACCTCATCATTTTCCCTGTGCCTTTGTTTACTCTACAAGGGTGTGGCAGGCGTCTGACCGCTGTGGTGCATTTGGGTTCCCCCCCTCCACCCCTGAGGATGTGTGTGTGTGCGTGTGTGTAGGATCTGTGGGCGCAGAGGCACCGGAGTCTTACACTCTCATCCAGGATCACATTTACAGGCACCGGAGCGACTCACTGACTCATCATGAATGACATTGCGGCTGTTACTACATCAAAGCTAGAAGCCCTGCGTGCTTGTGTGCCAACGTGTGTCCAGGATGCATGTGTGTGTGTGTATGTGTACATTTATAAGGGTTGTGTGACTGCAAAATATTTTGTTTTTCACAAGCTCTGCTCCCACAGTTATCAATTCTTAATAGGGGCTTAAATGAGAGCATAAACATCTCTCTCTCTCTCCCTCCGTCTCTCGCTCTCTCCCTCCCTCCCTCCCTCCCTCTATGTCCATCCACCTATCCCTCTTCTCCCACTTGTGCTTCTCACTCTGATATCCCTTAAATGAGGGTTGTGAGGCATCCAGGGACAATCACAACGTCTAACCAGAGTGCAGTGTCTCTCCTCTTTCTCATTCAGCTCTATCCCCCCCCCCCCCCCCCCCCCTCATGGTTTGGCTCTGTGTTGGTGCTGGCTGGCAGATGAATGGTGGGGGTCCCCCTTTAGTGTTGATCCTGCCTCTGGTTGCCAGGGAGCTCTCTCTGGTTCTCATGGGGTGCTCCCTCATTTCCGACTCCCTGCACCGCTCATGTTCCGCCCCCTTCTTTCCCTGCCCTGCACACGGATCCCCCACCCCACCTCACACACACACACGTACACCAACACTCGCCAATAATACCCAAAGGGTTGGTCACAGCTGGCAAGAGCTAATAAACTCATCAGTCATATTCCCTGGCTCCTATTTACCTACTAGACAAAACAAAGCAGCGGATAGCAGCAGGGAGAGAGACATGTGAAGCGTTGGCAGCGGTGGTTGAATACTTTCCACACGCTACAACACTATGAGCACTGTATCTCCGTTTTTAGAATGAACCCTATCCTGATGTAATTGATTGCCAGGGGGATTCACATTGGGGAGTCAGAAGTTTGATTAAAATTCCTCTCGACTGCTGTTCACACATGTGACCCAATTACTCCATCCGAGCACCAGGCCAGCCATCTACACACAAACCTCACGCTCCAAACCACACGCAGACGTGAACGCATACTGTACATACATGTGCGTGATTTCAATGACTTCTATAGGGGGATGTGTATACACCACACACACACACACACGCTCTATAGTAAATGAGCTTTCCATGTCAACACACATTTGGCTAATCATCTACGGATGCCACACATTTCTACGATAGGAGGCTGATTGATGTGTTTACGGCCCAGTCTGTGCACTCTGAAAGCTCTGAAGACGCACGACAAAAGAGCCTATTGTTTGTTTTATTACGACACAAGGAAGCGGTGATGTGCGAGCGATGAGAAACAGTGATTGATTTGCTTTATCACCGCACAATTATCGTCACTTTATACAGTCTGGTCGATGCGTGGGCACTAAATCATCAGCATGCGGCTCCCATCCTCCCTCATTCTCTCCAAACATCCCACACACTGTTACCTCGTGCGCGCGCGTGTGTGTGTAAGGGACCTAGATTTTGGTCGTATCGGTTTCAGGTTTATCCCTCTGACAACAATTTCAGTGCTAAACCGTAAATTAAGTTTCCCACATATATTAACCCTGCTATGTTACAATGACATCTTCATTTGAACAAACATGTATACCGTCATGCTATAGAGGCCGTCTCTGTCAGCAGATCGCCCCTGCTGGTACCTCCACTCGTACATTCTCTTACATTCAAAGGCAATAAGCCATGAAGTGCCACTGTGTGGTTGAAAGGTGTCATTACATCACTCAGGGTGATTGTTTCAGATGAAGTAGCGGTTCTGATTCCTGCTTCTTCTCCAATCCCACCTCACGTCCTGCGTCGTGCCTCTAAACACTTCTAGCTATTGCAGACATTTCCACGATTCTCTTTGTAAGACTCTAAGCTTTATGCAAGATAAATTGGGTGATTAGTGGTTAAAAACAAGCTTAGAGGATTAGTCATGTTAGTCAGCCAGGTAGACTTGCCCTCTGTGTAATGAAAGAGCAAACCATGAAAGAGGACCCGGCCTTGGTTTGGGCGATAAAAACATTACTGATACTTGTTACACGGCCTGTGGATTCCTAAATGACGAAGGAATAAACTATCAGCCGAATTGATGTACCCACTTTTAAACCTGACGCTGCCACGTCTTTGAGGTTTATTTGCCATGAAGCTCACAAGCCGCAAGGTCTCATTTTCTCATTTGAGATAATGCCGCTCCTGTGACTGTGCGACGCTGTGAATACTATGTGTAAGCAGCGGAGGAGCACCCGAGCAATTTCGCAGAGACACATGAAGAAGTTTGCACATCGCAATTTCTTATTGATTTTTCACTCTTGAACTTGGAAAGAATGAATTTTCTGCAAGTAGCAATTCAGTGCTACTTTTGCTGTAAGTGCCTGGAATGGTGCTATCAGACCTCCATTGTGCAAACTACAAAGCTGGAGCTCAGAGGATGTTATGTTACGAGATGTGTCAGTGATATGGCAGCCATTCAGTCTTTACTAATGTGAAGAGTCTTTATAGTCTGTTTGTGACTGAAGCAGACAGGATGGAGCCATAACTCATTATTTTGGTGCTTTGTTTTTTGACTTGGTACAGCTGTTTACATTGTCTGTGATCACTTCATGGGACAAATGTGGCAGTGGACCGGGATTTAAAGGAAATAAATTGTGTTGAAAGCTGACAGGAAAACTTAACTGTGCCAAATTTGTATTGACAACACTTGGGAAATCAGTAAACAAAGGAATAATACTGTATCTAGCACTCATATACTGCATGTTAAAAGCAATTTTACAACATATCCTGATAATAGGGTCATATTATCTTACAGTCCTGGTAAGCTCAACATCAAATATCTCATACTGCAACTTGTTCAGAAGTAAGTGTCACTATTTTCAACATTTAGATGTGAAACTCATTTATACTGACATGACTATTCCTGTTATTCATGCAAATCTTTTAAGTACCTGAAACATCACCACCTGCCAACCACACCTGTTCCTCGTTACCAATTATCTCTGACCAAAAGCACTCACACACACACACACACACACACAGAACACACACAGCTGCGACTAGTTGGCAGTTATTGCTCTTAGAAATATGTGTGTATAGGCTCACGCTCTGATTGGCAGTGCAGGTCTGCTGTTTATGAGACTTTTGGAAATAGATTTTGCCTCTTTGTTTTTGCAAATATAGGACAAAACCACATTTTGCAAAGAATATAAGCCTTGATTTTTTTGTTTGATAGAGACATTTTTTGATTGAAATGAGTGAATTTTGAATGGTACAATCACAAAAGCATGAAACTAAACGTTATTCTAGATGGGGCAGTGATGTCACAGCTTTAGTGTCAACACTCAAAACACTACTGGACGTAAAGAATAAGTAATATAAATGTTTATTTCAAAACATGAGAATGGTCATTATGATAAAATTCAATATTATGCAGATACATTTTTTTATAAGTGATAAATTTCAAATATTTAAATATCCAATACCACAAGCTCTTTCTCAATAAAGACCTAAAATATTTTTTTCCTTGTAGAAACCATGGCAAGTGAACACAACCACTTCACACCACAGCAAACTGTAAATGTTTAAATGTACACCAGCACCGTCGTGACAGCTAGAAGATGATGTAACCGTCTTTCTTCCAGCCGCTGAAATCCCCAAAAGCCATTTAAAGTATTGAGTGACCCACAATATTGAGCATCACAATAATATTAGGTGACATTGTACATTGTGTGGCTTCATAAAGATTATTTCCCAAGGTCCTCTGCTGTTTGATAACACCAAAAGGACAAAATGCTGCTTCCATCTGTTATTGTTCCTCAAATGTTTCAAGTTATATATATATATTTGAGCTATTTTGCAAGAATCCACAAGCTCTCCTGTGAGCATAGCCGCGGGAAGCATGGACGCAGCGCCCTCTGGTGGTAGACAACACAAGTACACGTGAACCTCAGGATGATCAGCTTCTAAAATCTGCCTGTTCCAACCCAAATTCCACGCACGTTTCTTCATTTCCGTTCAGTATAAAATATAAATACTCTGCTTTATCTGAATAAATGGATTTAAAGGTGTGTATTTGTTTGGAGGATTGATTAAACAATGAAAAGCAGCGAGGCGTAAACGACGCAGGGCCTCATTTATCTGAGCTCCTTCTATCTGTCGTGAACTACTGATTGGTCATTTTCTCTCCAGCATGAAATCAGTCACCGAGCTGCAGAATTGATGGCACGTTGCTAGGTTACTTCGATAATGAATACGGCCGACTCGTTCCCGAATTGATGACGCTTGTTTATAAGCCTCAGCCGCAGCCCTACCGAATATCCACCTGTTAATTACAAATCAATCTCTTTAAGTTGGGAGCTGTCTGGGCCTTTTGTGGGCTATTGATGTTATAGAGGTGAGGCGACGCTCCGGCCCCGCCATTGGCCGCATCCTGTTCTGCTTTTGAGCACCTTGTTAAATTCCCAGGCAACACTTTATTTGGGCCGTCCGGTTTGTCATCGCCGGGCTCAGCATAATTGCCTATTAACCTAGTTTTAAAGTTGAGTCAATGTTAACTATTGACTATAACCATAAAATAAAAGTGTTTACCCTGACAAAAGCCAGAGAGTGTTTACAGCTGAAAAGGGGGACTAAAACTTTGTACCTTCCATCATCTTGAGTATTTGATTGAAAATACAAACGTGAGAAATGGATCTGAGTGTAAACACAGCAGATAATCACTCAAGTTTAAATGATATGAGTCCGATAAAAAGGTTTTCGGTTGCAAAATGACTTTGTTTCTGCAGTTTCCTTCCATATGGGTAAAGATCTTGAGTTGTAATTAAAGTTAAATGTAATGCCGTTGTGAGCCCTGGCGTCATGAATTGTTGTTTCCCCTTCGAGCAGATGATGTCATCTTCCCGCGGCTATGCGAGTACCCGCTGTGCTATTCCGTCTGCAACCGTCCGCATTAGTTGGTCCCGTCGCTCATGCTTGATTGGTTGGCTTGTGTCCTCTCCAGTGCGTTCAGAGCGCGGGACAGGTTAGCCTTCTGCCTGTCCAGACTGGCAGTGTTCCGCGATTGCACAGTTAAATTCCCGGCACCTCTCCCTCGCTCCAGACTGGTGGAAGTGCGTGATTGGACAGTCCTCTCTCCTGTCAAAGTGATAACAGAGCGTAACTGGTTGGCTCGCCCTCTGTCCAAACTGTTAACTGCATTTAATTGGCTGCTTCTGGCCAATTCCAGAATCTTAAGGCCGCCTGATTGGTTGGCCCTCCCCGTCTGTTGATTATTCATGGTTTGCAATTGGATGCTCCTGTCTCTCTCTGGAAGTTTTGGCGGAGTGGAGCTACTTCTGTCTGTGTTAATAGTTTGTATCCTTTGTCTGTCCCTTTCCAGACTGGTGTCCCTGCGTCCAAGTCCGCTCCTCTCTCTGTCCAGGCTGGTCTGGATCTCTGCTCGCCTGGCCAGAGCCTCTCTCAGCTGGTTACGGAATATCTCAATCTTCCCCTGCAGCTCCTGGAGCTCGCCCTCCCACAGGCTGGTCTGAGCGGCTCTGCTCCCCAGGGTAGAAAGCACCAAGCCAGGGGCCGTCAGCGCAGACACGGGGCCTCCGTTGGCCTGGAGGCTAAGCTGCGGGGCCGAGGTTAAACTCCAACCCTCCAACCCTCCGAGTCCTAACCCGGGGCGGCCCACCATCCCGGGTCTGCCGCGCACCGAGGCGGTGTGTGTGCGCAGGCGGTAGCTGTGGAGAGTTTCCAGGTCGAAATGCACGCGTTTCTCCTTGGGCTCATTGGACGGCGTGGAGGAGCTGGTGGTGTCTCCAGCTGTTGTGCCGGCAAGGAGGGACGTGGGGGGAGAGGGGGGAGGAGGCTGATGCTGCTTCCTGTGCAGGGTGCAGTTCTCTGAGATACAGGAAGAGGGGCTAAGGAAGGAAAACAAAGAAGAGAGCACATAGCCACTGTTATCCAGATCCCTGCTCACAGTTTAGAATGCAACCATAGATCACCACCATAGAACACCACTAGAGGGCAGACACACTTCCAAAATGCAACGACACAACTGCAACTGAAGATCCAGACTGATTGTTGTCTGTCAACACCTGAAAAATGAATCTTTCTTGAAGCAATCTTTAAATATAAATGTCCAGATTCCAGTATGAATTCAACAGGTGTTAATAACAATCACGGCTCAGTCCATGTCCTTACTTTTGGTCGAGGCCGGTCAGCTCCTTCCCTACATCCTCATACGTTGTGTGGAGGGCTCGGTGGATTTTCTGTAAGTGAGGAAAGGAAAATAAAAAGAGGAAAGAAAGTATAAGAAAACCAACGCCTCATCAATTCTGAAGCGATGAGAGATGATGATTTGAATTTGTAACAGCCATTTATTCTAGCCAGTTGCACAGACGTTCTAGGTCCATGAAAGCGATTACTCACAAACTCTGCTGCTGCTCCGCGCCTTTGAATTATTTAACAAAAGTATTGTAATTCAGTGAGAGTCTAATCTTTCCCAATGAAAACAATGTTAAGAAAGGCATCGATTGCCTAAGCTTTGCCTCCAGTGCTCTGGTGAGACTGAAACAGAAAACACCCTCAAACACTTAAATCAGAGTTTAACAAGGAGCATCCAACCTCTTAAAGTGCAGGTTGTGACTTTGCTTTCATTTCAACTGATGCATACACCGTCTCTGGGCGAGTGGGATTCCTTTAGCGTTCTACTTTGTTCTACTTTGTTCAAGGATTATCTTGAGGGACTGAGTCATCAGATGAGATCCGTTGGGTTCTCTGACCTGCTTCTGGTTGATAAATGCTGCGGGCTGCCGGGGAGTGGCTGCCCTTTTAGAAGGATGTTGCAAACAAATGTGAGCTGTCTCGCTAGTTCCATAATTCACTCAAATATATTGCCACAGGCGTCTCATTTGTGCCTGGCAAGAATTTCATTGGAAAAACAAACAAAATATGACCTTTCTGAGCCCAATTTATGATTTGTTATATTTTGAAATAAACACACCGCTTCACCAATTGTCTGTCAAATGATTACAGATACAAAAATTAACTACGCACATATTTGTATCTATTAATAAAACATAGAGCTGTGAATATTTTCCACTTTTTACCATTTATTCAAAAACTTCTATCCTGCTGTTTGAGTTTAATCTGTGGCCTAATACATGTTTCCACCAGTAGAGGGCGCATGATACCTTCGGTACAATGTGTGTGTGTGGAAGCAACAAAAACCTATTCGCACAATAACATTAATTACACACCTGTAATTACGTGGACCATCAAATCCATTTAACACAACGTCCCCACGAGTAATACAAGAAATGTCTTTGTGTGTGTGTTTGTGTGTGTGTGAGTGCTTGCATGCACTGTACACCTGGCTGTGTGCAGAATATCAACAAACAGGTGTGCTTGTGCATGCGGCAAAATGCGCATGCACGTGTGTGTGTGTGTGTTTGTGTGTGTGTGTGTGTGTTGACTTACTTGGCTGGTGTGAAGCCAGTACTGCAGTGTGTTTGTGCGGCGAAGGCGAGGGATGACCAGGTGAAAGAAGGTGTGCTCGCCTGCCAGGGTCAGCAAGGCGCCGCCCACGCCCATACACAGCAACACGAAGAGGCCGGAGAAATGCTGGATGCCCATCTGTAGAGTCTGAGGGCATGGTGTGTGTGTGTGAGAGAGAGAGAGAGAGAGAGAGAGAGAGAGGGACAGACTGATCATTGCATTTTCATAATTTCCATTTGGCTAGTTCTTGTGAATGTGCCATTGATATTCTGCTGTTGTATGGCTGGTGTGGCCGTGTAAGCCATTCTGTCATAAAGCATAGAAATGGAAATGGAGAGAGGAGAGGGCATCATGTGACTGTGAAAGAAGGGGAATGATACGTTGGGAAAAGAAAGGTTGGAAAGAGGACGGACATAACGAGCTGAAAGAGAGAAAGAAAAGGAGCAAAATGAGTGTAATAGATGTGTCAGTGAGAATAAGAATGATAGAAAGGCTGTGGTTAATTGAAGAGAGGGCTTGTCCTCATTCGATCCGCCTACGTCTCCGTCACTCTCTGTCTCCGTCACTCTCTTTCTCCGTCTCTTTCTGTTTGGCGCTGCGTTCATTTCCCCCTCCGCCCAGCTTGTGCAGGCGACGCCTCAGATGGCAATTAGCCTGATGCTGATTCAACAAAACCCCAGCGAGGGAACAGCAGCGAACCAGCCTTGTCTCCCAGCGCGGCGAGGTAGGGCAAGGCCGCGCTACGACCCGCCCGCCCGCCTGCCCGCCTGCCCGCCGACATGACACGACAGTAAAACCATTGCTGTTTTCTTTTATGTGGGGTGAAGTGGAGGTTCTCATTTGGCTGGAGAGAAAGCTATGACTGCGTAATTGTGTTTGTTGCTATGATTCGATTCAACTTTGATGTGGGATTTTTTTTTAAGCGCGGCTGAGAGGAGTCGAATGGCTTTTCTCTCCGTGAGGGAAAGGGATATAGATGTAGACGGCGAGCTCTTTCTAGAGATTAGCGTTCTTTAAAAAGCTGAAGTGAAACTACTCTGTCTGAACAAAGACTCACACACAAATAAGTATCGACACCCAGACAGTACGTGCCTGTAACTCCGCTTTAGTTTGGTAAATAGGCTTGTGTTTATGTGATGTATGTCTCTCCCTGTGAATGTGTGTGTGTGTGTGTCTATAGGTAGGTGAATTTGTCTTTGAGTGTAAGTGTGCTTGGCTGGCAGGCAATCGTGTTTGTGTCCCAATGGGAGACTCATTTGTAGGAGTATGGAGGCAGAAAGCGTCTCTTGACACACAATACACGTACACAACACACACAGGCACATACACAAACCAATGACTTACCTCAGTGACTGCAAACACTCGCTTCCCGCAGGGCACCACCTTATACCATTTGTCATGTAGCATGTCCATGAAGCCGTCGGACTTGTAGCGACTCACAAACTCTGACACGTTGCGAGTTAAAGGAGAGCCCTGCGGCAGGCCGATACCGTAGCCTGCAAGAGGAAACAGACACACACTGATGTAAAGACAAATGGAGGAGACAGAGCGGAGAGCAACCACTGCCCGGAGAAGAAGAGCAGAAGAAGTAGAAGAAGAAGAAGAGGCTACGTGCTGAACTTCAGGCTCTTTGAGAAGCTACAGTCAGACAGGTGCAATCTGCCTTAAGTACCAGGATGGGAGTCGATAAGTGACGGCCCCGAACGCTGCGATCGACCACACAGGAGTGAGCGACGCAGAGAGACGTGCAATAATTCCATAAAATACCAAACGGCTTTATGAAGACCTGCCACCCCCTCCCTTCAAAGGTATCCCCCGCACTTCATCAAAAATAATTGGGCACCTTGCAGGCCTGATCGCCGGGCCGTCAGCGAGGAGTGAGGAGCGAGGAGAGGGGAGCGGAGAGCGAGGAGCCCGTATCAGATCGAATTCCCTGACGCAGATTGTCCACTCTATCCTCCCGTTACAGATTCAACACACACTTATGGAGGAAGGCCAAGTTCAAGAAATCCTGTATTCTGTCTGAAGTGTGAATGCAGTCTGGCGGGAACCTGATAACACGCTGACATCACAGATTGTTCTCTTTCACAGATCTTGCTCTTCTGTTGATATTATTATTCCTTTGTAATTACAGATGAACCATTGTCAGCAGTCGCAGGCGAAGTGAGTAATGATATCATGTTTTATTCTGGCAGCTCCGACGGCGAAAAGAAAATTATCTCTGGCATAATACATGAACTTTACTGACAAACTGGTACTACTTTCACAATTGATTAGTTTCAATATAACAGATGTAACAAGTAAATATGATTCTATGCACTGATTGACTCATTAAGCTTAGATTCCTGATGTTCTGACCTTTTCACGCCGTTGAAGTTGAGCGCTAAATACTTTTTTTTCCTGCCCGGTGAAGTTCTCCATGCAGCACTTGTGATGAGCTCATAAAGTACGTTGTGATGTGACAGATAGGGATGTCTTGGCTCCAATTAAAATTCCATTTCAATACGCAGTCAGTAATTAAAACGCTTAAATTAGCACAATCAATCTGGATCTGTGCTGGGGTTTGCAGCGATTGCTTCATCATCCCGTGATCGCTGATGCTGGACGCTGCAACTTTGACTTACTCGGTGTGTTTTACAATGGATAACCTTTTGAGCTTTAACAATGCATTTCGCTCACATACACACACGCCTTTCCTTTGCGAGCATTGTCGGTGCCTGAAGTCACTTGCGCTCTTTAGGACCATGGGGACGATGACAGCTGAAACATCAAACCTCCCCAAATCGCCACAGGAGCTAAACCTGACTTAAAGATCAGCAGCTAATTCCTCTCAGCCGTGTAAACAAAGACGCAGGAGCCGAGGTGACGAATGTTGACATCACTGCCCCCACATATTTCTACTGGAGCTGCAGAAGAGGCCTGAATGATTGTGGCGAACCTGCACTCTCTCTCTTTCACGCAGCCTCACGTACGTAGATCAGCGTCATGACTGAGCTGGAGGTACGAGGTGCGGCTCTGTCCCGCTCAGGCAATCCCATCTGCTCAGCGCTGCTCTGTGTGTTTCTGCAGGTACATAATCAAAGCGAACATGACTCTCTGTCTAGAATCAAAAGATGGATTAACTGTAGGAGCGGACCTCCTGGAGTTGTTTGTTCATTTTGTTTTCAGTAATGCAGTCAAAGGCACAGGCAGATATTCTGATACTATCTCTCTCTCTCTGTGTCTGCTGTGTTTGTGTGTGTGTGTGTGTGTGTGTGTGTGTGTGTGCACATTAACCCAGAGGTGTCAGCTCTTTGTGTGTGTATGTTGAGACTTGGGGGGGGGGCGGGGTTGTGGATGCAAATAGCGGATATATCAAGAGGTTCAGGACTGTCACACTCTGCTTGCTTCGTGACAAACAGCACAGCCCCCCTACCTGCTTTCATCATCCTTCCCTTCCCTTCTACACACACACACACACACACACACACCGCCTTCCTTCCTCCTTGCATTTGTCTCTTCCTTCGCCTCTTCGTCGTCCACCTGCTTCCCCGTCTGAGGTCATTTCTCTCCCATCCGTCGCCTCTGGTCCCCTCCTTAGTTAGTCCGCTCCCGCTCTCTGCCATCCCATTACTTTCATCCAATTTCTGCCTCCTCTCCAGAGTCCTTTGCTTTGTCTCCTTGTGTCTGTCCTCGCCCTCCTTGTTTTCCTGCAGACTCCCCCCCCCCCCCCCCCCACACACACACACACACATTCTCCCTCCGCTTTATTCAGACCCCTCCAGTCAAACGGTGAAACACAAGTGGGCAAGCCCCTCCTGTCATCCCCGTTGTTTCTTTCCCTGAGACGTCCACCTATTCCATCACGAGCGTCGTGTCCCAAAGCTGTCACTCAAACGCCCCGCCAACACACACACACACACACACACACACACGAGCACCCCCAGCCGCAGCGCTATATATAGACCTGTGTGTGTGGAAACGCTGCAACTGTCATCAGTCAATATTTTAAAAAGCACAAAGCAAACACGGCAGCTTGTTGTTTTTTCTGCGACGTGCTTCCATGAGACTATTCCAACTCTAATCCTGAACATTCCCGGTTCTTTTGTATGCAGTATCTTCCACGAATGTTCCCTGAATGAACTTTTGCATTCTTGAGGCTATTCCGGCTTATGCACTTATCTGTTTAACTGCCGCTACAAGAAATGTAAAGCACAATTTCCTGTGTGTCAGGGGATTTTCCTTCTCGTGTCTGTTTAGAGCCAATGTTAAAGCTTCCATTAAAGCCATATAGTTGAATTACGATTCATTCAGCGATAAAGCAACGGATTATAACACTTATTTTATGAAAGGTGTTGTGGATTATCACCATGCTTAAGTGGAGCCCATTTCCCTTTGATAGCAGGCTTATTTATTACTTATCTACCTTTGGAATTAACTTACACACACACACACACAGTTTGGATGCCTGACCTGAGAACAACAATCCCACCATGGTGACAAAAATCCTCCAATGGACCCTGTGTGGTTTGACTGTGGTGGACCACAAATCGACATAAATACACACACCTCACACACACACACGCACACGCACACACACACACACACACACACATACAAACGAGCACTGAGTGGCTCCCTGCTCTGTGGCAATATTATTAATGGTGTGTGTCTGAGCTGTCGTAAACATCCTCCGACAGCGCAGGCACCCAGCGACTCTCGGGCGCATCTCTTAAGTGACTGGAAGATTTGAAGCGAGCACCTTGGCCGCGGGGTCTCCAGAGCCCCAATCCCCTCCGTCTACCTGCGTCTCCACAGACTCCCCAAACTACTCTATAAATCTCTCCCGCGTCCTCATATGGACAACATCTCCCTTCCTCTCTTCCTCTCTCTCTCCTCCCCCTCCCTCGCTCCATCAGCACGGCTGACGGTTTGTCTTGATTAGGACACTCGGCTGGCTGCCCTCTTTTATCACTCCCCGTGCAGAAAGGCGCAAACTAGCAGCGGACTAATGAAAGCCTCTCTTCCTCCCTTTACATCTCCCGCCTCGTTGGCCGTTCCTTGTTGTTTCTCTTACTCTTCCCCTCTGTAGCAGCTCATGCTCTACTCCAGGGTTCCTTCTTCTCTCTCACGCTACCTGTCGGGGGCCGTTTCCTCTCCATTCTTCCTCTACCGTTAAGCGTTATCGCGTTTACTTGGATTCTCCCTCACATTGCAGACCGTGGGGAGAATTGCTCTCAAAGGCTCTGGTGGATTCATTGGCTGCTTGTTCACGTAGGCAATGAATCAAGCAGTCATCAAACTGACCCGCTCTACATCCCGATGAGGCCCGCACGCTCATTCCCACAATCGGGTGAGTAATGCCGTAGCAGCGTCCCTTGGCTCATTTTATTCTTTTGCTGAGACATTGAAGGCAGCAGTGAGGAATCCCCAGCGAGCGGAAGGTGTACAGTGGGTGGAGAGTGTGGGAATGGGGGTCTTTCCCAGAGCTCTGACTGACAGAGCATTGGTATCAAAAGTTCATGTTTGGTCCCATACGTCTCCCAAGCTGCTGTCTGATGGGAGGATAAAAGAAATCACTCAACTGAAGCAATCCCACATCAGAGCGGACGCGCATACGCATCATCGGTGATACAAACACACAAACTGGCCTTCCATGGCTCGGGTTGGAGGTTGAATGCTTGAGACATTCAGCAAACGTGTTCACAAACTTCCCTCTGGTGTGACCTTCAGGATGTGTGTGAGTGCAGATGGCGTGTGACTGGAATACGGTAAAAACTCCCAATAATGGCAGGCTGGGACCTTTATTTTCCTCAATGAACGGGAGCTCTAGATTTTATTAGAGCCACGATGGAATTACCTTTGGCAGGTTAACGCTGTACCCTTTATGTCTGAAGGTGGTGCGATATACAGCCAATAATTGTGCGGCTGTACTCAGCTGATGATATAGTTTTTAACACACCACCACTACTACTACCTCAAGTAATCATAATAATGGATTATCGGACTTGAATAATCTGGCGAAATGATGAAGTACCTTGTTAAAAATATGATTTATAACCCGTAATTTATCACTACGCCACCAGAACACACGTGGCCATCAGTCTTCTCACCAAAGTATCCATGCAGCAAAAAAAGGAGGGGAAAATTGCCAAACCTCCTCTTTTAAAAAGTGGTTTCTCATTTATAGTATAGACGAACGCACAGGCGCAACGTTGCTCAGTGATCCAAGCTGTAGGTACTTATCTATACCAACCAGATATACATGTTCAGCACATTCCAACACGTCGTTCTGCTAATTTTTCAGCTTTTGGGATCAAAATATTGAATGAGTTTAGACTTTTTACACAAAGAACACACGCAGCATGAAATTACTACTGTCAAACTGCTATCGGAAAGCTTTAATGAGTACCAACAGCGGTCCAAAGCTGAATTATTGAAACCGGTGACACATTCAAGTGTGTCAAAGAAAAAAATTTGTAAATGTGACAAGCGTGCCTGAAATGTTTCCAGTAAAATGAAATAAGACTTGCTGATAATTCTGGGGTGGGGAACTAAAAAAGGCTGATATACCAGGGAAGATCCTTGGGGGTTGCCATTTAATACTAAAAGGAAATAGAAAGAAACAAAGTCATTAAAAAAGCTGCCTTTTACTAGACTTGCTCCTTTTTCATATCACTGTATTTTGTTGAAACGTTTTGCTGCAGCACACAGGTAGAAAAGAGACAAAACAGCGCCCTCTGCAGGTGCTACGCCACTTGAAACGTCTCCTATAGTACAGCGGCGCTCTGTAATGTTATAGCTTGGTGGGCCTGGCCCCCGCTTTTGCCATCTCATAGGGGCACCACTGCTTCTGCATAAAGACAGCGTGATAACCCCCTCTGTGGGTCATTACCCGGTCATGCATTTGTCTATATGCCTAGCTGCAGTGCAGATTCGTCCTACATGTAAGCAGAAAGTCCAAACTCCTCACACCGCCTCTTAATAATAGATGAAGAAGTATTCCCCCCCCTTGCAGCACGGTCACACGTCGGATCGCTGTGCTGTTCTGTCAGTCAACACTATTTGATCTCCCCTCTGACTGTATGTGTAAGCATGTCTTTGTTTCTCTATACACGTGCATAAAGGTGTGTGTGTGTGTGTACCTTCTATGGCAAACGGCTTCCCGACGGTGAGCAGTTTGCAATCAGCGTCGATGGAGACTTCAAAATCCAGCAGCGCTTTGTCCATGATGAATGCATCTAAGGCAGGGGGATCTGTCCTTCACCACCAACACACACACACACACACACAGACACACACACGCACAAAAACAGAAACACAAGAGTGAGAGAGAAATTGGAGTAACCTCAAAGTTTCTCAAGACCTGCAAATGCTTCAGTTTCACTCTTCCAAACTTTTCCAGGCTCTCCAAGCCTGCGGCCGGATGCTGTATGTAGGTTATCATTGACCTTTGTCATTTACACGGAGGATGAGATTAACGGCATTCTAATACGCTGTGTAAACACATTCATCATTACCCAAACCAACAGCCTCTGTGTGGGACTGATAAGACCATATACACACTGCCGAAGCGTCTCCTAAACCAGCAATATCGATCTAATTGACCCAAATTGACCCCTAATTATAAACCTTTCCCCTGTCTGCAGGCTCTGCTGCTGGACGTGATTGGCAGTAGATGATTTTTCGGATACCAAGCAGCATAAATTGGATTTGAAACATATACACACACACACAGGATAGACAAACACACAAAGATAATCCAATTGCAAAAAGTCTTATATCACATTAGGCCGGTCTGATCAAATTACCCACAACTTCTTGTTATTCAGGGCATTCGATGCAAAACAAACTGGTGACTTTACAAAGTCTTCGCCCTGCCAGCGAAGCAGAAAAGTCAGTTTTTCTGCTTCTACTCGAGCTGTCAGATTTGAAGATCAGGGAGGAGGCAGCGCAGAATCTTCTTTTGGGACAAAAAGGGGGTTGGAAGTTATCCGATCCTATATGCACTTTACTTCTGAGCCAATACCTGTATGTGTGTGTGTCTGTCTGTGTAGCCCTCAGCTCTCCGTCTCTCTCCAGGTGATTTTTTTCCTCTCTCAGAGATGTGAGTGCAGTATTGGGGTCAGTAGTTCTGCCAGCACAGTATTTTGCTGCATCTCTCTCTCTATGGTTCTCCGCACTGCTGTGACTTCCACTTCTGCTTCGCTTCGCACACAAACAAACCCCGCCTTCATCTTCTCCCTACTCATCCCCCCCCTCTTTTTTTTCTGAAGCGGCGCTTTGTGCTCCCGTGGTCCTATTGCAAGGTCAGCACGCACGCACAACAGACATTCACGTACACACGCACGCACGCACACACACACCATTCTGGCATCTTTGCTGGTGCGATATGATGTATGCTTTGTGTCTGGTGAGAGGATGAGGTGGTTATAGCTGTGTGTATGTTTGCAGCGAGCCAAGCGATATCTAAAGTCTGAATTTGTTGCACCCAGGGGTAACTACACCGTTTCTCAATTTTTATAGCAGTTGTGAATTGATTTTTGTATCCATGTGTACAAGGCTCTTAAGTGTTTTGTTATTGGTGTAGTTTGTACTAAATTGTGCTTAACTTCTGAACAAAACAGCTCAAACATCCAGCAGTTGGCCGCACAAACTTCATCAGCGGAACTCCAAACTAAACTAAAATATACTTGGTGCAGCCATAAATTACAAACCTAATCAACTGTGATCCAAGTTGGAAAATGTGAGCATCTGGACATAAGAAATTAAAAGTACCATCAAGTGACACACACTGACAATGAGTTATGACTTTCTGGTGCCTCATTTGTTTTCATCACGCTTTGGATACATTAAATCCAAAAAGGTTACACTTTGATGCAGAGCTGTGAATTAGAAAGAGTGAAGATAACCGAAGGAAAATCTTTCTCCTTAAATACATCATCCATTGTTGTCTATTGTTTGTTTTCTTACTCAGATAGTGTGTCTTACTTTAACATGTGGACGCCCTCGGGGGTGGTGGGCTGGTTGAAGCGTCTCATGTAGTCGTGCATCTCCGGGAAGCTCTTCTTCATGTAATCCTCGGCGCTGCTCTCCCTCACTGTGCCGAAGCGGAAGCCCAGGCTGGGGTGGTGCAGCTGGTGGTGCAGGGAAAAGGTGGAGGTGGGAGAAGAGAGGAGGGAAGATATCAAACGCACTGAAACCTTGAACTCCCGACAGGGTTTAAGGATAAGAGAAGTGATAATCCTTCAGGAATTAGTCCACTCTTTACTCATTAAGGCTGTCCTTGTTTGAGATTAAGCCTGTGTGTGTGTTTGTGCGTGTATGCCTGTGTGAGGGTGCTGACACAAATGCAGTTGTGGGTTTGTTTGTCCTTGTACGTGCGGTCCAACCTTGTCGTCGTGAATTCCTGAGACCTGCTCGAAGGTCTTCTCCCCCACCATGACGGCTGCTAGGTTGGCGGTGTAGCTGGACAGCACCAGCAGGCAGAAGATCGCCCAAAGGTTCATCAGGAATCGACCCGTCCAACACTTGGGAGTCTGCAGAGCGGTGATAAAACTGAATAAAACCAGAGATAAATCTTGCGGATGACAAAGAGGACTTTTATCATAATATCCCATCTCATGAAGGGAACTAAAGGGATGAATTCAAAATGAAATGTGTGACCAAGTTAATTACACAGACCAGAAGGGAACTGAACACATGAGGGGAAAGAATCTAAATGGTGTGAGGCAGGTCAGGAATATCTTCTGCCTGCTGAGGAGAGTGAACCCTCCTGAAGCCTGTGATTTAGTTCACATTTTAAATCCCATGAACAAGAGAGGAACGCATCTGTAATATAAACACAAATTATTTGGACAAACATTGGACTAACAGGAGTCTGAAACATCATTTTATAGTAACATCGCTCATATGAAAATGATCACCGCCGCAATTTTCCTACTGCTCACAGGCTTTGCATTTAAAGTAAAATCTCCTGTAAATAACACATCTGCTGATACGTGGAATTGAATCGTACAAAGGCAATGTTTTCCATCTGAAAACCTATTAAAAAGGAGAAAATCTCGTTAAAATTGAACTGTAGGGAAATAACGCGTTATTGGCAGCTTAGTAAACAATTTACCGACTCGCTGTCTTCCTTGTTAACCTAAATAAATCTGACTGTTTGGCTCCTGCCTTCGCACATTGAGGTGCAGAATCTTGCCCGGGGACGTTTTAACAGGTCGCACGGCCGTTAACGGACACGTTTCCTTCCTGCGAAGATTAATCGTGTGACCTTTTAATTATGGGAAGGTCTCTTTTAATCACTTGGCCAACCTTCAGCCCAAATCAGCCTCAGCGTTGGCCAATTATGATGCATTAAAAGAACTATTATGATGAAGCCAGAAGGCTCCGTCGACACCCAGAGAGGAATAATCTCCAGACAAATGATGGTGTAGATGCACGTGTCAGGTTAAAGTTCCTACACTAAACAAGGTTTTGGTACAATATGTATTGCCAGGGAACATTTTAATATCTGCATCTATGCCAAATAGAAACGAAAACATAACAGCTGTTGTCCATCCATGTTGAAGGCCACACAGTAGATATTGATGCCTGCCTTCACGCCCAAACACCACCTCCGCCCCCCGACCTGACCTTCACCCGCCCTCTCTCCACCTCCTCGCCCTCTCCCGTCCTGTCTGCCGTTGCCGTTCGCCCTTTCCATCTTCTCTCCACATCTTTCCATCAACCCTTCTGCTGAAACCTCTTACCTACTATTCATTCCTCGCCCTTTCGCCCCCGCCTGCTGCCCCCCGTCCCCCGACGGGTTTTTCAACTTCCTCCCTGACTACTTCAGGTAGCTAATCTCCCTCCTCCCCTTCTTCATTCTCATCCATCCTTATCATCCTCTCCATAACTCCTTCAATCTCTGTCAGTCCACTTACCCTTTCCCCTCTCGCCCCCCCATATGTGCATTATCCTCTCTGTTCCCCATGTAGCTCTCTACTTCATCACTGCCTCACTTGTTAACCCCTCTGCTATCCATCTTATTTCCAGCCGACCATCTCTATTACCTCTCTCCTATATTCTTCCCTGTAACGTACAGTATATCCCTCCCTTCTTTCCTCCGCCCCGCCCTGCGTGACACCTATTTATCACCGGGAGGAGGGATGCTTTACCTTGGTGGCGACAGTTCGTCCAAACAGTATGGCGTAGCAGAGATTGAGGGCAGAGGAGTAGGAGAAAACCCGCATCCTGTTCCTGCCGTGCGGCGTCATGCCAAAGGGGCTGTTCCACTCGTAGAGGGTGAGGAAGAGGGCAGTGAGGTGCAGCGTGACGAAGATGCCCACCCACATGGACCAGTGGAGGGGCCACATGAAGGCTCCGATGGGGGCGGCTGTGTCTTGGCTGCGAACCTGGTCGGACATTAGCATTAGAGTCATTATCAAACATAACAAGCGCGCTGGACACTAAAGGGGCAGTGGAGTGGTTTCAGCAATAAGTGGATGCGTTGTATTTCACAAAAATGGCTATAATTACAAGTCTGACTCCAATCTGTTTAATGGCTCAAAGGCATATTAAATTATCAGCCTGCAAAAAATTGAGGTTGTAGATACACATCTCTCTTTTCCTACATAAATCACTTTTCAGATGGTGAGATTTCTCTTTGGAGTTGCATCATATTGGTAAAATCTGATTATGCGGTGTGTCAGACGAGGACAGAGATGTTACCAAATCAAAGGAACGCCGCAGTACATTCAAGGTCTCTGCTTGACATCTTCCCTAAATGCTTCTCAGACTCATTATAAATCCTTATACTGCCTCTCATTTGAACTTCCATAATTAACAAGCCCACTGAAAACTCAAACTAATTATTCATTGACTAATGATCTGCTGTTCCTCTCCAGAACCCCGGGGTGAGTGGGCTAGGGGGGCTAAATGAAGTCAAGGAGGGGAAAGTGTTTTACAAATCAAACTCACTCTGAAGTCTGCTATGCTGTCACCGGCTGCCTCATCCGCTAGATTTGACAGGACAGACCTCCCTTTGTCTTTCAAACTCATTAGAATGCAAACTCAAAAACTATAGCAAACTAATGATGACTTCAAGCTATTTTACCAGAATGCCCAGGCTGGTGGAATAGAAGGGCGAGGTGAAATCGATGACTCTGCTCCTGGCCGAGTTGATGGAGAATGAGGTGACAGCCATGTCAGCGGTTCCACTCAGCAAGTCCCCGACAAGCCCCGTCCAGCGACCCGTCCCGCTCGACGCCCCGTACTTGCCGTCTCCCACAATGTAGAGGTCGAAGGTGAAGCCCATGTCCTCTGCCAGTTTCTCTAGTAAGTCGATGCAGTATCCGTAGCAACATTTCCTTAGGTCCTCCGGTAGATCTGAGACAAAATATGATGATGATGTGAAAGAATTACCCACAGGGATGTTTAGATGCATTTTTTGGAAATGCAGAGACTGCACTTCCAAGTACGTATGCACAGCTGTTTGTTGAGTATAAATCCAAAAAATGCTGCAATGCTGTGTTAGACAGACCCTCACAGGACAAGTGTGCTAGTGCTAATGCAATATCTCTTAATGAACCTGTCTCCTAAACAGCCACTCAATTTACTCGCATCAAATAAGGTCCACTTTTACCATTTCTGACATTTGGAATTTTCTCTCAAACATTTTCTTTTAAACTTCTCCCACATTGTTGATCCAGTTATCCGCAAATTAGCCATGCATCATCTCTGGACTAACCTGATAAGGAAAGATCAAAAACCTTTTAGAGATCCATATCATTTGGCTGCTATGAGAGAATCAATTTTAGGAGATTATACACATTGAGAAAATGGGCCACAACTCATGAATGCATAGTGCAATGCTATGAAACTAAACTGCAGAGTTAAAAAATCCAAATCTAGAGGTTCACAAAATTCACCATGTATATATATGATTACTGCGATACAGAGGGTTTGTGTATAGTAAACCACACAATATACTGGAGTATAGTGTCGGCTCAGGAGCAGCTATTGGTCATCAACATGTAGTGCATACATGTGTGAAGTTTAAGTGTTTCTTTCACCATGTACCTTACAGACAAATGGCTAAACGAAACTCACCAGTGCCCTCCCAGTCCACTGCTGTAGCGTTTGGATTATGCAGCTGGTTGATGAGCGTCTGGATTATGTCGGTTCGATTGGTTTTAGGGTCCAAACAGAGCTGACCAGCTGGACAGTGTCCATCTTCATCCACCTCCCGCGTGAAGACAAATGGATGTTCCACCAGCGTCACCACCCTCAGGCGGTGCCCCTCCACCGAAAGTCCCGGCCTCCAGCGCCCGCCAATGTTACTGTCGCCCTGGCCGTCCCCTCCTCTCACTCCGGCTCCGAGACCCTGTCCCTTGCCACCGCCAAAGCCTAAAGTTCCCCGCAGCCCCACCACCCCCGCCTCCAGATCCAGCCTTCCCCTGGTCCACTGGCCAACTGTGACCCAGGCTGGCTGGCCCAGTGCGCCTCTTTTCAGGCTCCAAACATGGAACAGCTGGGAGGAGAAGACCCGGGAGAGGGCGGGATCCACGTGGATTTGGCCCGTGGCCCCAGTGAAGGAAGCGTTAGCGAAAAACCTCAGGGCAGAAAGAGAACAAGGCAGTATTAGAGAGAGAGAACAGAGAAAATTGACATTGTCTGCCTGAGAAAAGTTGCTTGTCGGGTAACTGGACTTGGTAGTGAAGACTTAAAGACATTGTCTGGGGTTTCCAGACAAATAAAGTATGATTATAGTTTTTTAATACTTGGAATAAGAGGAAAAACTATCAATCCTACAAACAGACATGGGCTGGCAGTGGAGCTTCAGTGAGTCCACTCTTCCAATTGGTAATTGCATCTCCTAGAAACTCATAATTAAAAGTTAATGCAGTGCAGTCAGAGTCTGCTGCTATCTGCCAGTCCATACCCACAGTCATTGCTATTCGGTTCACACGCTTGGTGGCCTGTGTTGGTCTTGGTGGAGACGATCAGGCGGCGTCTGAAAGTGAACTCATATTCGGACGGACTCGGGTGTGTTTGATTACGTCTTGATTAGTAGGGGATTGTCACGACGTCATAACCTATCGTAGGGGCGGTTTTGCAAATGTTAACGTATGCAGGGATCACCGGCTTTCATGTGGGTATTGAACCGTGCAGGGATTGTTGATTATGTCTGGGTCACGGCTAGAAACGGTACGTTATCCTTCCTGTCTTTAGAAAAGGTTGTCGAGTGGATTTCAGAGCCTGTCTTCCTTCTTTATTTTATCATCCTGTTATTTTCCTTCACCTCTCTGCTCTGGGTCGTACATAAATATATAAATGAAGAGAGGAGCGCTTCTGCTGGTGAATTTCCTCTGTTAAATATGGGCTATGCTTAGCTGAAAAGACTGAATTTATCACAAGGGCCATAAACCTCACCGCCAAGCCTATAGGCGATGTTAAAACCTGTCTGCACGCCGTAAAGTACAACTGCAATGTGTGCACGTGTGTGTGTGCTTTTTTTTTGTGTTTATGTTCACTGTCCACCATCTCCCTGTGTCTGGGTTCACTTTCCTCCCTCGCCGTTCCTTCAGTGCCCGGTTTAGAGATTCCCTCATCGCCAATCCTTTCGGAATGAGATTAAAAAAGGGCTTCTGATGTGAAAGTTAGGCATTCTCGTCTCGTTCTCCGTGCTAACTTGTGTTTCCTCATCAGCAGCACTCTCTCTCTTTCTCTCCCTCACTTTGTCTTTTGCAACTATAAAGCGGAAGTGCAAGCCTTGCCTTGAGCTGAAATCACTCATGGTAATAGCGCGGCTGAATCATCATATCCCACAGACAGCAGATTCATCAATTCAAGCACTCCCTTACTTGTACATAACACTGCACCGGCTCAAGCTGGCCACAAAAATTTAACTATGGGTTTCACTTTCCACCTCTTATCTGAACACAGGGAGGAATTATCTGAGTAGCAAATATCCCACTTTCTCCCACAATTCGTGACAGCTCTTGTGCTCCAGATAAGAAATGTTTTGCGCTATGACAAATTCCTCCAGTGCCTTTAACCTTTCCGATGTGGGTTCAGCTGTTGTGGCGCATCAGGCCAGATAACTCCATTTGAAGAATGACTGGGGGTGACAAAAGGCAGCCGGCGGTGTCAGAAGTCTGCAAAGAGAGGGACAGCTTCCTCTCGCTCACACCTGGCTCCCCTCACACACACACACACACAAACACACACACACACACAGTCAAAATAAATGCCAGCTGCGTCTTGGGGGTAAATGACGGCTCTGTAACAAAGTCTCGGGCGTGTCTCTCCCATTTCTTATCACTCCATCTTCTTTAGTTTGGAGGAAAGTTTACTCCGCCCCCCCACCTCCCCCTTCTTTGTCTGTGTGCTGGGATGATAGGATGGTTGCTGGTTTCGATGGTCTTTAATCTTTTCGGGGGAGATAAAATCAGCGTGACAGCAGTTGTCTGAGAGATGCCACTGACAGGCAGACCGGCAGATTTCACTTTGATAACAACAACTCTATATCTATTCCCCCCCTTCTTTCATTTCCCCATCTTCTGTCATATCTCTGTTCACACAAAACTCCCTCTTCACATTCTTTGAATCTATCCCTATATTCTTTTGGCCCTTCCTATCAGCTATTTGTTCATATTTTTACTTCTTTCCATGTTTCTGGCTAATGTTTTTACAGAGAGTAGCACAGAGGGATTTTTCATGCTGGAAATTTTGAATAAACACCAACACGAGTAGTTGACTGCTCTTATTTCTATTCTAGTTTTATTCCTCTTACATCTGTAGGCATCCTCTCTCTCTCTCTCTCTCTCTCCCTTCCTCCCTCCTTTCCTCGCTCAGTCCCTTGGGCATTGAGCTGTTAATTGCCTTTTCCACGTGGAAGTCTTTAACTTCCCTCTGCTTTGTTAGGGCTTCTTGAAGCAATGGCAGAGTCTGGCTCTTGCAGGGCTGGGATAAGAATCAGGGAAGACACTGGAGGGTAAAAATTCTAACTGGACGGGCTGGAATGGCACGATAGAAAATGGCCTTTTATTAGTCTCTTGGCACAAAGGTCACGGAGTCTATATTATTAGAGGGCTTTGCTGATAGTCTAGACTTTGTCCCAAATGGGTCTTCATAGAAAGATTGTGATTTTCCTCCGTATCCCAATGAATATTCAATCACTTTAAACAAAACTTTTAAATTAGTGTAATAGAACGAGCTTTAACTTGTTGCATTTGCGATGATTAATAACAATGTTTTGAAACACAAAGCTCACTTTGCTCATCTCGGCATCTGTTGCAGCAGAAACTCAACGCTGTGAGAGAATGCAGGTAGCGATTATGTGGGTGTGTGTTGACGATTTTGCTTAGTCGGCAGGCGCCTCATGTGTTCAGTATTTGCCGTGGGCCCAGCTCATACCACAAATCCTTCCCTTACCACTTCCACACGATCACAGAAGTTGGATACACCGTGTTGTATCCCTTCCCCCGCTTACGAAATATCAACTGTCAACTGAAATTTGACAGAAAGGGATTTAATTTTGGAGTGAGGGCACAGTGGAGGCTTCGTTATATCACTCAGTGTCAGCCATTTCTTAAGACGGTTTAGTAAGTATATGCCTGGCTATTTTGTTATGTGCAAAAGTGAGGACGTTAGGGCTTTCTTCTGTTTGAAATGAAAATATTCCTTGGATTTAATGTGTACTTCATTATGAACTTACGTGCACACCCTCAACATAGGTTGGTGTTATCTCTGGCCACACCTTGACAGAGCCCATGAAAGCTGTCAGTGGCTCCTTTACAACCTGCGGGTATTGAAGCAGCAGCAGCAACAGCAGCGGCAAAACAGGAAGGAGACAAACCTGTGACAGTTTGGGAATCTGTATGCCATAAAGACCTCCTCCACACCCCCAGCATGACAGTGCTATTCAGTAACGCCCCCAGAGTGCAGAGGACAGACAAGGACAGCAAGCAGACCGTACAGTACCATAAGTGGAGCCGGCAACTCCACACAAAAATGTCACTTGGAAACCTAACAAGCTCACAGACCTACAGTGACATGACTGTCAAAGTGAAACCGCAAGACATCAACAAAAGTACTGGTCAGTATTTGTGTGACCTTGCCTAGGAGCCGAGGATGGCAAAGTGGAAGCAGTGGTTGCAAGTCCATCTCCACCCCAATCCACAATTCTGTTATGTGGTTTGCGTTAATTACCTCTGCTGAGAAAGCACGTTTTTGCTTTGGTTTGTGTGTGTGTGTCGGTATGCCTGTGGGTTGCAAGATAACTGAAAAGGTTACTGATGGAAGGTTTTAACATGGATACGGATCATTAAAATGTATTTTTAGGCCATAGACAACCATTCAGACCTGTGTTAACTCCATGTTGCCACTAGATGGTAGCAGAGACTAAGGACGGTACAGCCCACCTTCAACTCCCAACACTCACGACCATGAGATCCAGATCAGGTGGTCAGGAAAGCAAATGAGTACATTTTCAGAAAGGAGCTGCATCTATGATACATACAGAAGGATTTACAAACAAAAACCCCACCACCTTCTGGTTGCAATCTCGATTTATAGAGCACAAACTGTTTCAAAGTATCTCAACCTATTCAGCTCTATCTAGAACAGTTTGAAGAAATAGAAGATCCTTACTATGGGTACATTTTCAAGGTCAAGGAGTCGAGATTATAAAAGGAAAATATATAAAAAAATGCAAGTTTTGGTTGTTATGGTTAGAGAGAAATGTGTGTCTGTGTATGTGTGTGTTCACGTGTTTCAGTTTGTGGGCCTACCTGGCCAGGTACTGTCCTGAAGAGGGCAGCTCCAGTCGGTTTGGTTTGTCATAACAGTTCACCATGTTCTGGATAAGAGCCAAGTCTGGCCTCACCATGGTTGCCGCAGTAACTGCGCGGCTGATCAACTGCAAGGCATCCCGGATGTAGAAGCTGATTGGTTTGCGGCCGACCTCCCCGTAGGCTAAAAGGCCAAGTGGACCTCCAAGAGTGTGTAGTGAATCAGGAGATAAGGGATATCCCATAATCCACTGCAGTGCTGGTAGCGAGGGGGCAAGGCGCTGAGCAGCACGCAGAACGGAGGAGAGACATTCGGGGTCAGATCCCATGAGGAGAACGGAGGAGATGGGAGAGGGGGAGCGCAGGAAACGGGCGGAGAGAATCTTCAGAGCCTCCTCCTCCCTTTGATCCTCCCTCGCCTCCCCCCTTCTGTCCCCGCTCCCAGAGGTGAGGGTCAGGTTGATGATGTCCCACAAATGCCAGGTGGATCCGCTGTGCATCTGGAGGTGAGAGAGCAATCCTTCACCCCCCTCCTCCCATCCGGGACAAATCACAGCTGCTCCTCCCCGGCCCCCCTCTCCTCGGCCTCCCCGGTCTCTCTCCCCGTCTCCCCCCTGCAGGACCGCCAGCAGCAGACTCCCCAAGGTCGATGGAGGCACACGGGCCGACATCTGGAGATGGAATCGGTTCTATTAGGGAGTGTGGGGAGGAGAAGGTGGAAGGTAGAGTTCAACAGGGGGGAGGGAAAATAATACAAATGAGAAAGAAAAGAAGAAAGAAAGCGAGGAAGATTAGAGTGGAATAAGTAACAAGACAGGTGAATGATGGAGGATCGAGTGAAAAGCAGATAAAGAAGAAGGGAGTAAAAGAGGAAACAAGAACAACAAAGATTAATAGTTGTGGCCAAACCCCAACACCTCAGGCTGAATTATGCCCATAAAAACACATTAAACTCAGCTTCTACGTGCAGCGACACACACACCCCTGCTGCTGCCATAATTCACCCTGACAGTGATCAGAACTAATCAGTCACATTTGCTCATTATCTCCCACTCTGAATGTGAAAAGTCACACTACGACAAACAGGGGGGGAGTCAATGATTTGCATCTAATCCGCAACATCACAGTAGGCTTGGCACGGGAACAGTGACATCCACAGTTCGTCCAGACGCCGGCGTTTCCAGACCCCCCCCGCCGAACACACTGGCTTGTTTCATACTCTTCCAAAATGGATAACACTGTTGTCCTTGAGTGTAGCCCACAGATGGACTTTTCCCTCCTTCCTTTGGGGCTTCCTTTTTTTCATCCAATCTCTGCCCAAGGCAAGGTGGAGGAGGAATACTGCTGTTATACTGTATAGGCTGCCCCAAGTTTAGTTTAACATGACTTAAGATGTGCTTTGGTCCATCCACTTCACTGAGCCCAGATGTTATGCAGGCACGCTGCACAATCCACAAAAAAACGCCCCATGGCACATTTTAAGATTTTATATTATCTATAAACAAATATGCCTAATAAGGTGTGCTCATATACGTCCCCGGGGCCTAATACTGCATGTAAGCCTGTGAAATACACAAACAACATGCGCAGGCTGATGAAAACGACAACCAAAACCACCTGCAACCCACAACACGTACGCCATTCAAATGGAAATGTCCCACCCAGGAGTGCAGATAAACAAAGCAACCCTGTCGTGAAAGTCCTTGAGTCCCATAAGAGAGAGGCAAAGACACCGACTGAAGTCTGCAGAGACTTTCATGAATTAATGCAGGATATGTATTTAATCGCCGAGGGGGGGGGAGGGGGTATGCGTCTATAAAGGGACGAGGAAGATAGGTCTCTCTGTTTGAACTCAACAGGGAGCGATAAAGGTGGTGGAGATATAAGGGAGGGTTGTTGGGGAGACAGCGGGGGGTGGGAGTGCCGGGTGTGAGCATTATTCAGCAGCTTCCTGTCAGGAATTAGACAGAACCTGAGCAACATCCTGCACTGTTTGTCGGAAAAAAACGTCACTAAACCCCCAAATTTGGCCACAGAAGATCAAAACCAAACCCTTTGGGCCTTTGAAGGAATGATTATGGAAATCATAGCCGCTCTCATCGTGAGTTGCCCTGGATAGGAGCCTTGGCTTAATGCCTCAAACCTAAATGTAAATGTATGGCTGTGTGGTGTTGCTGAATGAAGTACACACTGCCTGAAGCGCCAGAAATGAGGCAAGAGTGCCAGGATTAACGCCTCAGTTGGGGTCATGTGTAATAATAATCTGAGGTACATTCCACAGCTGTCAGCTGTTCCATTCCGCCGTATTTTGTTTCACTTGCACTAATTATTACCCCAAAGGAGATTCTTTTACAATTTCATTTATATTTCAGGCGTTTAGCTGCTCGCCCTTATCTCGAGTGACTTGCAATAAGCACAGGAATAGAATTACTGCGAGAGTGGAGACGTGACAATAATAACAAAGGCCATCTAGAGCGGTAGATGTTGCCTTTTCGAGTTGTTACTATTAGTGGCAGGAACAAATTAGGGTGTGTGGAGGAGGCAAAAGTGGGAAACGTGATGGGATTCAGCAGAGACAAGGTGATATGTGGCTTTCCTTGAAGAGATGAAACACTCTGCTGGCTTGACTTTAGGATGAATGACCCTCTTTTAAATTCTGAAAGGCAATCAAATCCCAGAAATTCGGCCCAGAGCAACTAAAAAACACACACGCGCACACACACACACCACTGCACTGAAGCCGGGTCCTGTTGTAATAACATTCTCTTCAGAGCCGTATTTGAATGTTTCAGCAGAATCTATTCCAGTGATATAATTTATGCTACAATCACAGCCAAGAGCAGTGTGTGCTCTGCTTAAATCATGTATTGTAAGCTATGGTTGAAAAAAGTTCAAAATAGAACAAGAAGATGGACCATAAGTGTTGGAATGAACGTATGAAGGAACAAACAGCTTTATTTTTAATGTCTGTAAACATATATAGTGTAGTTTCATTCATCTGCTGTGAACATCAGATCAATATGACACTCAGAAGCTAATAGGTGGTCAATAGGGTGAAGGTGTCGCCCTTCTGATAAACAGCAGATTAAATTTGCTCTCGCAGAAAAGTGAGAAAATCAAACCTTTGAAATCTTGAACTATTCAATCATATCAACACCAGTAACCACTAATCCAGCACCAATCAATAATTAAAGGCAGCATTTGATGTTTATCCCTGTGGCAGGTTTGTGTGAGGAATGTAGGCTCTGTGTGTGTGTGTGTGTGTGTGTATGTGTGTATGACTGAGATATTTGCTTTTAGCTTTTAGAGTCAGGACCAATTTTATAGCTTCAGTTATTGGACGTTTGACTTTTGAAATGTCATCTTTTACAGGAGCGGACAGAGATTAAGTTCACTTTTGATCTCTACAGCAGAGTAAAGCAAGAGATATTTGCCAGGGTGTCGTACTTGATGCTGTATCCAAAACGAGAGCTACAGATTACTGGCTGTTCTCTGATAAATGTACAGCCAATAATCTGTGCCAGCCTTGTCAATTCTGTTTTCCATCTTTGCTGGAACAAGCGAGACACAAACAGGTGATCTGGCCAGTCGCGGTGCTTCCTGATGCCCAGATCGGCTCAGCCCTTAGTCCAGAGTTTTCCAAGTTCAGCTAGAAATGTAACGGATGGCTTGGGTTTTGGATATCAAGTATATCATTTTACATTCCGTGCAGACCCTTGCATTGGTTTGTGTGTGTGTGCGTGTGTGTAGGTGGATGCTATGCGCTTATCTATTTCTGTCCCTAGGTAAAGATTCCATCTGTAAACATTTGGTTAATAGCAAGTCTCGCATCTAAGGACGCTAGATAAGTGCAGCTTAAGGAAATGTCAGCAGCATTCCAGAATAAAATCCATACTTCTCCTTCTACCACACAGCTTCAAACGAGGAAGGCTGAACCTCTGCCGCTAGAGGCTGACGGTTTTGATGCACTTGCCCAAAGATTCAGATAGTTCTTCAAAAAGGCTGCGCTTGGTACAAGTATAACCTCTGAGACACACACACAGACCCACACACACACACATACAGACAAAAGCACATACAGTTACATACACACTCATAAACCCGGAGGGATCATTGGGCAATGTGGAGTATGCAAACACACAAGCGCGTAAAATCCGAACAGGAGGGAGAAGCTGGGAGTAACTAAACTCATTTCTTATTTAGGCTGGCAGAGGAAAAAAAATTAACACTTCGAAGGTGCACAACCAAATTCGCAGTGCCAAAAAGAGAGAAAAACCCTTCATGAGAAACACACGAAAAAGCAATACCGGCAGTTTTAAAGTTTATTCAAAGTAGGTTGCGGATGTGTCTGTGTCTGTGTGTGCGTGTGCATGTGTCAATGAGCACTATAGTACGGCCTAAAATGTGAGATTCATCCTTCTTCCTCTGCGGCTTCAGGCGAGGGATCTGTTTAACTCGCTGCAGCTTGACTCATTCCAAAAGCCCCGAGTGGCTCCGGCTGGGCTTAACACTGCAGTCATGAATCATTTGCATCGAGCAAAAGTATCGGTCCAAAGAGCAACGGCCTGCTACCAGTTGCCTTTGTTGTTTTCATCAAGCGGCGTGGACCTCTGCCCGAGCTTCTGAACGCCTGCCTAGACGCTTCATATGCCCAAACAACACAAAGCTTGGGGGCCGGGGGCAACGCTGGAGCCAACACCGCATCACAGAGCACATTAATATTTCACCTGCACTGTCACCGCACCGGTTGCCTGGGTGTTCGGTGGAAGAAAGGGGAAGAGGAAGACATACAGTATAAACAGAGGAAGGATGAGAGAGTCAGGTAGGGGAAGGGAGAGAGAGAGAGAGAGAGAGAGAGAGAGAGAGAGAGAGAGAGAGAGAGAGAGAGAGAGAGAGAGAGAGCTGCTGGGTTGAGCATGTGATTATTCTGTTATGAGGGAAAGACAAAAAAATTATGACATCAGGAAAATGTGTGTGCATGTGGTGTGTGTGTGTGTGTGTGAGAGAGAGATTTTCTCAGCGGGAAGTCATTTCGTCCCCTCAATCACTTGAAATGAAAGGCTGAGCATATCGTAACCTGAATGTCAGACGGAAATGTCACACTGCAGACGGCGGCTTGCTGGCATGCATACAGGCATGTGCATGAAATAATCTAAATCCAATCTAGGCAATTTAATTTAACCCGCGGTGCAGAATTGGTTTTCTGTCAGAGGAATAATTCAGGAACGAGTAACATCACACGCTTGCATTGCCTCATGCATAATGAATACAAGCCTGTTGAATGTTTGTACATGATTTTTTTTTTTTTACTTTTACTTTTTTCCCCACTGTCCAAACGAGCAACAGTGATTGAATAAGGCCGGAGCTGTTTGCATAGTTAATGAGGCAAACTGCTGCAGAACTCTTCAGTTGAGCAGACGGTGGCTTTGTTTAATCTTCTACTAATTTCCGCAAGCATCCTGGCACTATGTGCAATATGGGTGACTTTAATCTCGCTTAACGATAGCGCCGGCAAATGGAGCTAAGCTTGGTGGGAGAAAGATACAGGCACTTATACACACACGTGACCACCAGGCGCACCAAACTGCCATACAGCCACACACACACACACACACACACACACACACACAGAGAGGCAAGGCAAACCAATTCCATTTACGTGCTTACACATGCATGAAAGTACTGTACGCCACGCAGCCACTCCACACACACGTTGGCTCCACACAAACACACTTAGCGATGCAGCTGCGGAGCGTTTAGCCACTTAACACAGTAAATGACTCTGGTTATCTAAGCATGACAGCCTGTTGGCTCAGAGAAAGTGATAAGAAGTAAGATAAACACTATTAGGACCGGCCACGGATTGCAAGAGAGGCTAAATCTTGTTTCACAGTTGATGGAGACGCTGCCTTGTCTTTCTCATTGTCGCCGCTGTATTACATATGCACAAACCTAACTCCATCCAATTCCGCCCAAAGGAGTCCCATGCAGCGATGGAGCAGACAACTCAGCGGGAGCTGGCGGCCTGTGGGGGAGAGGGTGATGAAAACAGCAGGCGAAATGCTGGAAGAACATTTTGAATTAGGTTTGATTAGAAAGAAATGGCTCTTGTGTTGTTTAGTCGGCTCGTAGCCGCAACAATTTGGCAGCTTGCTGGAAGTATGTGAGATAAAGTGTGTTGAGTCCATTAAGCTTAAGGACCTTGTTAGTTTCCTTGGTGGTTTGGTGGCTCGGGAGGGGAGAAGCGGTTGTCTAGGTTATACGGTGGCGTCGTAAAAAAAAAACACCATTGCAGACCTGAGCGATGGTGGGTGTTGCCATAAGTCTTGACGGGCCATGGCTCCCTCTTTTCCTCCCGGCTCTGGCTTCATTGGGTAAATGGCTCAAACAAAATGAGATTTGTCTCATTTTCTACATCAGCATCAAACCAACCAGAGCGAAGAAGATGTGTTTGTGTATCTGTGTGAGTAAAAACTAGTGTATACATCTGTGAGCGTGGTAGCGGTTGAGTATTGGCCTGTTAAAGTTGATGTCTGTGTGTGCGGGAGCGTGCGTCTGCGTGAGTAAATGCGAATGTCTGCGATTTACAAACCATTTGATGGAATATTGTTCTCAGCATGGATCCAAATTAATTTGAGTGATCAAGATGCCGAACACATCGGCGCCTCTCCCCCTGGAGCATAGCGAGCTTCTGCGGAGTAGAGAGGGAGCGAATGGCTTTTCCCTTACGCTCGCACGCACACACATAATGACACGCGCACAAACACAGAGTGATCACCTCCTCAGAGCCGCCGAGTGCTTACGGCTTTGCACATTAAGCACGAAGAAGAAGAAGAAGTTTGTGCTGCGTGATTTTAAGTCACTCAGCTTAGGGAGTACGTCTAACTACAACGCATGTGCATGTCTTAAGTATGCAAATACTTCAAAAAGTAGTCCCGGGTAAATAAAGTTATATATTACAGAGCGTTGGCTTTCATTATCAGTTGACTTCGGATTTAATGAGCCTCCGCGGGCTCATAAATACCCTGATGTCATCACTAATAATCAGACAGGAGAAACAGCAGGGGACTGAATGTGCAGTTCTGGACTGGTTAGTCAGGTCTACAGTCAGCCGGTGTTAGTGCTGAGTGCACTCTTACCACTGGTGAAGGCTGTCATCTCAGCATGCTGCATCGGCTGCTCTTTTGTCAGGAGGCGTCTTTGATCCTCCACCCCTCCTCCTCCTCCTCCCTTGCACAGATACAACCCCAAAGCAGAAATATGCTGAATGGATTCATGTATCATCCTCCTCCCCCCACAAACACCCTCTAGCCCCTCACTATTTATGATCATAATAGCTGCGGTTATTTATTAAAGAGAAGGATTGTTGTCCTTGCTCTATATAGACAATGTTGTTTTCTCTGCTGGGGAAAATATCTGTCCTCTCGACGTGGCCGGGGTGCGATATGAGGCGGCGTAGTGAATGTGATGGTGATTGATTCCTATGTTGAGCAGCGGAGAGAGGTACAGAGAGAGGCTAATCTGAGTTATGATTGCCACTGTAATCGCATTTTCTACCCCCGAATCATCCATTCCCTCTACAGTAGCGCATACATGGCGCATTCTGATTACGCCGCACATCTGTCAATAACAACGACAGGGTGGAGCAGGAAAGACCCCCCGCTCGTTCGCGAGCGCCTTTAGCTGCTTTTCCATCACTGTGATTTTATAGATCACACTTCTCTCTCTCTCTCCCTTTCTCCGTGCCGGCCGTATCTCCATCGCTCACATGGCGAGCCTGCTGGTGGTGGCATCAAGCGCTTGCAATAATTACGCCATCACGTTGGGGTGTTAAAATAAGCCGTTTTGGGTTTTCGAGGCTGGCGCAGATGCTGTCAAGGTTGAAAATAGCCTCTTGCTGGGGTGTAATTCCAACAGCAGGCAGCAAGACCAATGAGACGGCAACAATAATTTAGTTACTGCGAGAATGATACCAATCGTTCCCTCGGGTTCAGATGCAGAGTGGTGTGATGTCATTAACAGTCAGCCTGCAGGGAATATAGCTGCCAACTGAGAAAAAAAGAAAACTTTAGAGTGGGGAGCATTTACTCACACCACCACCGAAACTGAAAGCCTTACCATGCCAGTAATGAAGTGAGCTTAGGGCGCATGTTGTTGACTTAGGGCGTCGATCCAACTTTGTGAGTGTGTGTTTGTGTTTGTTTTTGTGAATGTGCATGGTTTCCTAATAGCAATGATCCCTCAATCTGGCTGTGCTGAGGACTGGAAGTCAGGCCAGACTTCCCAGGGGTGAAATAATGCACCTAAAGAAATGGAAGTCATTTAAAGCTCAGTGTTTGTGTTTGCGCAGGAGTAGGTTTTGTGAGCGTGCGTGTGTGTGTGGTTGTGTGTGCATGTGTGTGTGGATTCCAGGATGGATGGGCTCTCATTGGGCAAACGGCCTGCCTTGAATCAGGAGGGCTCTCCCCCCAGACTCCCAGATCTCCCCTTACATCCGTCTCTATAAGAGAGAGATGACAGAGAGATGGAAAGAGAGAGCAAAGGAGGTAGAAAGAAGCTGAGGAGAGGCTCAAGTGCTGGAATGAACAAAAAAGAGGCTAATTGGAGAACAGGGAAACATTTGGAAGCAAGAGTGGTGCAGAGAGAATTAGTGAACAAAAGAACTATGAGAGTCTAATCTGGATCTGGGGTAATACTCTGTGTATGACAAACGACGCCCTGTTTAGACCAGGAGTGTCTGTCTGATGTGACTGTGTGTTCCACTTGATTGAAGAGCCATTTGGGCTGGGACAGATGGGGCCCTGTATTTGGTCTAAAACCCACTTCTGATGCTGGGCTATGAAATATTCAACGAACCTGCGGAAGTACCTGCTGCAGAAAAGAGTATAAAATATGGAACTGAGTTTCATCTCAAAATGGAATACAAACCATAAAGAGAAAAAAAAAAGTCATCTCTGAAAACGATTCCAGACATCAACGTGAGACACATTTCAGATTAGTATTATAAAACAACAGACGTGAGTCATCGGAATGTCTTGTTTGGGAAATACTTCTTTTTTTACCAGATAAATATATATCACATCTTGCCTGAAATGAGATTGTGGATCCAAGTGGCTGGAACGAGTTTCTTCCACGGGGCAAAGAGCTCGGCATGGAGCCACTGCTGCTTTTCAGTTAATGCCTCCCTGGGTGGCTTTTAGCGGCCTGTCCAGATGGGAGGAGACCACGGAGCCGTCCCAGAATATGCTGGAGGGATTTCTGCCCCTGACTCCTCGCCCTTTCTTGATCGCAGATGCACTCGTGTCAAGATGTCTAATTTTGTTTTGAGTATCAACAGTTAGCTAAAAAGGGAGAGGAGTTCTGACAAGGACACAGATACAGGGCGTGCAGGCAGCGTGACGGCACTGCAACCCGTCCTGCTGGGGTGGCACAGTGGGACCCTTAAGAGTCAACACGGTCAAATCATTTGGCACAGGCCCCCGTAAAATGACTGCATCTGGAGCCGTCATTACTTTGCTTTGCCAAAAAGAATAAACATTACTAATGTTGTTCTGATGAATGACATTCTGCAGAGGATCATTTGCGACTGGTGGCTGCCGGAGTATTAAAGGCTGATAAACGTATATGTGGATTTTCTACATTGGGTTCTATTATAGTGCCTATTTTTAAACTGTTATTATATCCAGAAGGATATGCTGAGCAGGCGGAGAACTTGTTCCTTCACGGTATTGTATTGCTTGACTTTACACATTTACACACGTTTCATTACCTGAGGGGGGGGGGCACACTCCAATATAAGCCTTCACAAAAGTGCGTGTTCACCTCTTGTAGCCACATAATTTCCCAACAAGCCTTTCCTTGGATTCAAACCAGTGACCTTGTCCCCCAGCTGCTCGCCTTAAAGCTTCTACATTATGATGATGAATATGTCCTGCTGTGTTTTTCGTTAGAGCCAAAAGTACAAACAACAGCAAAGCCAATTAAAATGTCAAACTGAAGCACATGGATCTAATTAAGAGAATATTTGGTCCTGTTCCTTTTGCAAGACAGCTCTCACACGCTTTACTTTGATCTCGGGTGCACAATACGGTTGAATGTGCATGCAGAGTGCTGTTGTGAATCTTGTGATGGACGGATGGCGGAACAGCCGGTGTTACAGGTGCCACCACCAAACTTAAAGGACTAAATTGCAGCAACTAATCTGAAGTTAGGATGTTTGCTTTTTCCAACATAAGCACCGAATCCTTATCGGATCAGTCAGACGACGTCACTCTGGGTTTGAGCACCATCACAGTGTTTTGAAAGACAGTAAAAGACTGCGTTCGACAGAGTAATGATTACACTGGAGGAACCCCGCTCCCTGGTTTATACAGTCGTTAAGTGGTGTACTTCAGATCCTCTGGGGGGAATGATGCATAAAAAAACTTCACGAGTTATCTTACTGAGAACACTTGAGGTTCTGATGAGTCATCACGCATTAATGTACTTACTTAGAGAAACCTCTCCCTTTGGGTGTAACCTTTAAGCTTCCTTAAGATGCTGTGTCTAGGGGTTTTTTTTGCTGGACGTCTGTAAAGTGCTACTGTGCGCCATGTTTAATCACTGCACACCAGCATCAAACCAGCGTACACATATACTGCAAGTACATAAATGCAAAGATGGTGACACTGTAGGACATTGATTTTGGTCCAGCAGAACTTACATAAACGGGAGGTCTTAATCAATACACTTTCATTGGACCTCTTCTTTTTGGACGACATGAATTAAAAGTAAACCACTTATCTGCCTCTGTGTTCCCTCAGACGCAATATCATTAGCTGAATCAAATAAATAGGGACAATCTCTGTACTAATTCAGCACAAATCACTTATCTGCCATTAGTGTACTAGCCAGGGGGCGTAATTGGAGCAGATCATAGTAATGGAAAATAACCCGAGCTTATCAACAACAAACACAGAGGGGCAGCCCGGCCAGAGCACAGCAAAGCCCGTCAGCTCAGAGCAAAGTCAAGGGATCGGTTTGGAACTTCTCTGGGGTTACGCCTGCACAGACTGTGTGTATGACTGTGAGCTTTATGTGAAACATTTGTGCCTGCGTGTTTATTATTGTGTGTACGCATTTGTATACATGACAAAACACCTGCTCAGCGTGTCTGCACTATATACTACCACCTTTTTCATTTCAAGCAGTCATGAGCTATTCCTGCCAATTTCTTATATTTACTGTGGCTATTTATTATACAGAATGCTGATTCACTTCCACTGCAGCAGTTTGTATGAGCGTCTCCGAGCCCAGCAGCTTCCACAAATGTCGGTAAACTTGATGTGCTTTCAGATGCACTGAGACCAGTCAAGGCCGGTCAGTGGCGCTGACTCCCACAAAACGGTCAATAATGAAACTCCCCATCATGAAACCTCATCAGGTCCTTTCTCAGGCTTGGTTAAACAGTCACACTATGTGGTTACAGCTGCTGCAGGGGGAACTCCTCGGAAAAGCTCTACATTTTCCTTTTTCCGCCACTGCGACACTCACAACAAATTAATTACACTCTTCTAAGTAACAGCTCAGGTTCTCAACCTCAAAAAGTCTGCACTTTCCACTATGGTGTTGTCAGGGTAGCTTGTTAGTATACAGCACCAGTGGGACAGGCTGGTTTAAAGCCGGCGCCTTACAACATCATCCTGCAGCATGAAGGCTTGGAAACAAGGAACTGTAGTCTCTCATCGCTACTTAGAACTTAGAAAGAGCAAAACCCTTGTTTCACAGACACTGACAACACGTCCTGGAGAGCGACATGGAAACGCCTGACACTGTGCCATTTACACCACAGGGAGCTTTTCAGGAACTTTCCTTCATTTCATGCCAATGTACCAGGATCCATTTTTGTTTCTGAAACTACAGTTCTACCCCAGCATAGCGGGGTTACTAGGGTCATCAGTTCCCAGAGTCCTGAATTCCCAGAGTCTTAAGTTCCCAAGGGTCCGAAATTCCCCTGTTCAATATTCTATTAAGACACATTCATTAAACTTTTCAAATGTTTTATGTTGTCAGGGCTCTATGTTCAACTCCATGTTCTGTTCCCTGAACATGCCCACACATTAACCGTTCTGATTTCAGTTAAATTAATACATAATATCTGTCATTATGTTTGTGCATAACGTTCCACTCTACAGTCCACTGGGGGAGAACGGCAATCTACAGTTTACCCCAATATGCAGGATGTAATTAATATGATTGTATTTGAACATCAGCATGAACGATGGTGAAATGTATACAACAAACTGAAGAAATGCCTATTGAAGCCTATAAAACACAGGAAATGGTGCAAAAAGGAACAAGACGATAAGTACGGACATGTCCAAGCCCTCACTTATGCTAAAGCATAACTCCAGCTTTAAATCATCCACTTTATATCATTTCAAGGACGCACTGGGTGGGGAACATTGTGTGATATATAGACCTGGGGAAGACGGGACCCTGGGAACATCACAATAACTTCTTCACCAACTGTTGCCTGTAAGACTGAACATTGCTGATTGGACTGATGCAAGCTTCCCACTGGCATCGTAGCGCATATTTTTTATTGGGGTGTGCGATGTGTTACTCTGAGAACGCTGCAATCTGTGCTTTGGTACATAATCGATGACCTGATGCATTTCAGAAGCAGTTTAAGCCAACTATATGATTCAATGTAGCCCTTTTTCTGAGCAAGGTGCTGCAGAGGGGTGAGATTCCATAAAATATGATGCAACAATCTTCTTACATTTTCTATGTTGATTGCAAGAAGATTAAGCACATATCAACCTGTATTTCTAACAAAATATCAATCTAAACCTTTCGCTCCACGTACACTTCATTGCTATACGATATTGCAACCCAGTGACTCACATCAGACAGTGACAGATGCTGCATTCCCTAATTAAGTTCCTAAACTTAAGGCCCAAAAGCAGGGAGGCGAGAAAGTCTCACAGCTACAAACCCACTTGCAGTCTGTGACAAAGCTCGGTAATAACTGCAGCTCGTTCTGAAAAGCCAGAGAACAGAAAAGAAACGACTGGGGAAGAAGCAATAATGTGTCTGGAAACGCTGGCTCACTGTGTAGCTCTACAAAGTCACCTCCAATTTAGATTCATAAAAAGATTGCATGCGTCAGATCCTCCTAAGTACTGGGACTCTTTTAAGAGCCCGACTTAATTTCCGCAGTTGGCAAACACCTCCAGAATGTGTGATCGCTCAATTAAAGGGTACAGCAGCTGTGAGCCAGTGTGATTTGCACATAGGAGCGTGCAAGAATGCGTGGCAAATCTGTAGGTCAGCAAAGTTACAGTGATCTACACTGACCTTTAACCCTATTACGTTTTAATAAAAAAGAAAGCCATATTTGCCTCCCTCTCTCTGTCTTGCTCCAAGTCTCTCTCCCCCCCTCCTCCCTTTCCTCGCTGTATATCCATTTTTCACCCTCAATTAATATGGAGAACTGCATTCCAAGTGTTGATTGATGCTGATTGAAACATGTATCGGGCATCAAATAGCAATGAGAGGCACTCCGGCACACACACGCTCACATTCACACACACACACACACGCGCAAACACCCAGAAGCAGCCAGTATGCTTGAGGAGGAACACATAATTTAGGATCTATCACAGATAATCTTGTCCAGATAAGCGATCCCATTTTGATTAATGCTTAGTGTCTAATTAATTTAACTTTGGCTGTTCCGTTTGTCAGAGGTTGCGCTGCAAAGTAAATGGGTTTGGTGCTCACTGTCAGGTAAACCCTGGGCATTAGAATGTACGCCGGCGAGGGAGCGGGGCAGATACATATTATATTAATCTCCTGGGACGACGTCTGCCAGCTGCCGTAGGCTATGAATAATTAATATTACCCAAACAAAATGCAGAATAACAAAATAATAAACGCCATGTAGTGGTATGTGTGTGTAGTATACGGAACACTGTGTGTGTGTGTGTGTTTGTTTGACTTTGTACGTGCCACCTCTGTTAACAACATCTTAAAAATATGCAATATCTCCGTAATGTGTGTGTGTGCTGCAAGTAATCGTACACTGTGTCTGTAAAAGTGTACGCACATTCAAAGTGTGTATCCAGGAGATTATGCCAGCATTGCGTGTATGCACGAGCATGTGTGAGCACGATTATAAGCTCCTCTTCCTATCTAAGAAACTTCTTTGAAGCTTACGTTGCCGTGCAAGACAAAGTAACCGTGAAATTGACACGCAATCCCATTGGCGGGACTTTATCCCCGTCCAAATGAGCCACTTAGACGGCACAGGGCCGCACAGAGGGACGTCCAAGTCAGAAATCTGAAATCTGAAATCTGCGTTTCTCACTGTGGGATTATTTCCGTGCCAGGACATGAAAGCCTACAGCGTCTACAGCCATTCCTTCCATGCGTCACTCAGCCCCTCCTCCTCCTCCACTTTCTTCTCTCAGCTGGCGGTACTGTGCCAGTCTGATAACGTGATTTCACACAAACGTAAAATCCTCCTCATGTATGATGTGCGTATCTCTCTCTCTCTCACTCACTCACTCCCCACCCCCCCACCCCTCCCCCTTTCTCTCGCCGCCCAGCTCCTTGCACGCCTTCCTCTTCCTCCTCCCCAATCCCGGCTGACATTTGCGGTAAGGTTGGCTCAAAGTGGTGAAAGGTTGCTTTGTGGCGCTGCCGGGGTCGGAGTGCACGATTGTGTGATGGAGGCATAAAATGAGAGAGAGCGAGAGCAGAGGGGGGGAAATCAATACATTTGGCAGGTGTGTGATAGTGTTTGAGTAAGAGTGATCACAACAGAGAGAGTTCGGGAGAAGGAGAGACACGGGCATATGTGTGTGTAGGTGTGTGTGTGAGGTAAATGGGAGCTCTGAAGGGTAGTGTAACATTTAAGAGTAAATCTAATATCAGTAAGCATGTGAAAGAGGAGAGTGAAGGAGAAAGAGAGAGACAGGGAGAGAGCCAGAGAGAGAGAGAGAGAGAGAGAGGGGGGATAGAAAATGATACCCTTAAGAGAGATAGAGAGAATCATTTCTTGAAAGCGAGCCAAGAGGTAAAATGACATTTACGGATCAGAACTTCCACGTCTTCCATCCCCGAGCGTTTGACAGATCGTCCTCTCCGTGGCGACTGATTTGCCACCTCAACTGGCCCCCAGAGCTCGAACAGAGTGCACCAGTGTGAACGCTGTAATCTCACCACGCATGGACAGGAGCAGAGTTTGGTCCTTTGGGTCAGAGGGATATAGATTGAATAGATTATATTTGACTACGGCTATTTCAGAAAAGGAACATGGACATTTCAAAGGCATTAGAGCGGCCTCTAGCTGAACCGGCATCAACCAGACTTTTCTAACCAACATTTCCAGACTCACTTGTCTCACCTCTAAAGTTTCCCCCCATAGGAGTGTTATACCACTGAATGAAATCAGTTTAGAGATTGAGAAATGTTAGAAATGAAATGTACTCGGCTTTGTTATCTGTTGCACAAACCAAGAAATACAAACAGAATACAGGCTGGCTCAATGTTAAATAATGTTAAAATGTCCCTGCTTTATGACAAAAGACATCTATTAATAAAGGCTTCATACCTGGCATTGAGTGCGGTGGACTACTTGCCTGTTTCTGTGACTGCAAAGAGCATAATTGTGTTTTCAGTGAGGATCAAGCTGTCACACACTTTGTATTCTCTGACGTGCCAGAATCAGCGGGAGACGTGACTCTTTCTGATCCGCTAGAATACAAAGACGTATTCTGGAATTCTGTCACATCTACAGGCTTAATGGAACAGATGTGCGTCTAATCAAGATAATTGGTTAGTTTGCTCCATGATTTGTTGTTTAGGCTGGTTTGTGAGAAATTGAAAATGCTTTAAATATGACTTTAACCCCTTGTGATTCTCCTCTTGAATATATGCAGAAAACAAAAGAGGTATTGAGGAATCAATCATTGTGACAGTATTTGACGGGATATTGTAATGCACAATCGAAACAGGCGGCAAGTAGAGTCGCAATTTATAGTCTGTGTGAGCAGTTATGGGCCCTCGCAGCCTGGGGATCGGCGCCGCTGCGGATACGAGAGGGTTTGCGTTTAATACATTGTAACATTTTGCCTGAGGGAAGAGGTTAGAAGGGTGAGTAGGCGGGGTGAGAGGCGTCCTTAGCAATTTTCAAAGCTTGTCTTCCCGATACAAGTGTGTGTGTGTGTGTGTGTGTGTGTGTGTGTGTAGTCGCCGCTCGGCAGATCCACACCAGTGATTCTTGATGCGGGGTTTACAAGCTTGTTTTGCTCTTCTTTATCACTCTGCTTAACAGTTACCAAACCACCCGGTGATAGAGAGAGGATCTGTCACAGGCCTGACAGAGCTGCTGCCACACAAAGCGTGTAAGAATAAAGCAAATGGCAAAGAAACCCGACGCGCAACGGATCAATTTCTCAATTAGTCAGTTAGCACCAGAGGTTGTTGGATTTAACCCAGAAATGTCTGAATAATCCTGAATGTTAATGGTTATGCCCAGCTTTTCAAAGCTACACCAGACTTTTACAGGCCATTGGCATTTTGCGAGGTGATTGGCAAATTTCCGGTCTTCATCCCAGTAAGAGTGTTATTCCAGCTTTTCAGGCAGTTCCCTTTCTCAGGGTTTTTTCGGCATAGGACTTTGTATGGGTGTGAGATGGAAAGAGAGAGAGAGAGAGAAACGGGAGATTGTTTGTGTTGTTGTCATGCTCATATGCAGCTACAGATAATGATGTCATTCATCTATCCGACAATCACGACACGAGCATTTCTGCATAAGGGAGCGGCTGGTGGTACGGGTTTTACAAGCCAGTGAAAAGGTGGCAAGAGCCTGAAAATACCCCTGCAGCACGTCTCATAACTGAGAGGGAGAAACAAGGGAAAGGAAAGGAAAGGAAAAAACAAACACACAGCCAAAGTGGTGATTTTATTTCTCTACCTGTCATAGCACGGCTAAGTAACTCTGGTCAGTGCATTACACGCTCCGGGCTCTACAGCGCCCAACAGCAGCCCCATATAGGTGGGAAATGACAGGAGGGAAAAGGCAGGGAGACAAATGGGAAGGGAGGGAGGGAGGGAGGGAGGGAAGAGATGGAGGAAGAAATGAGCAGGTAAAGGAGGTAGAGGAAGGCGCGCAGTCTGAGGGAGAGTGGGAGAGCAGCAGAGAGGGAAAATCTTAATAAGAAAAGGTGGAAATTGGACAAGGAATTGGAGCGACTGTGGGAACAGGAGGCAATCCCGCTGTGTGTGCTAGTGGATGAATACACACACATCGCATAGATTCCGGTGAGGTAGACTCTGACAGATGGAATTACACACTCGCACGACTCCGTAACTGTCCTAGAAGACACACACAAAAGGTGACAGTGCGACTCTGTGAGGTGAAAGTTCCCCCGGCAAGGTTACTTCCCCCCGAAAGTTTGCTCTCCCTCTCACTCACACACACACTCTCACTCACACGCAGACACACACGCATGTTCACAAGCGACGATTAGTTTTGGTAATTACGGTTCGCGCTGTGTGAGTAAGTGTCTGTGATGAAAAATAGAGAAGTAGCCATATAGAGCGAGGGAGAGGGAGAGAGACAGAGACAGAGACACAGACAGACAGACAGACAGACAGACAGACAGACAGACAGACAGACAGACAGACAGACAGAGAGAGAGAGAGAGAGAGAGAGAGAGAGAGAGAAAGGGGCTGGCAGGGAGAGCTAGAGACTGAGAGACAATGATGGAGAGATAAATGGGGGAGGCTCAGCGGAGCCAGAGTGGAGAGGGGACGGGACTCTGTTTTGCTAATAGATTGCAGCATTAGAGTGACACTCATCAGAATGTGTGCCCACAATGGAGGAGATGGCATTACCCTTAAAGGTACGGCGGCCCTGCGGCCAGGAGAAGAGTGCATGATCTGAGTGTCTTTAGGCTTCAAGGACACTTGATTGAAGTCATAAAAATGAAAAATTACTTGTTGGAACGGAGACACTGCGGATTCTCTCCCTCAACTTCTCATCCCTCCCCGTTCCTTTCTCTCTCTGTCCCTCTCTCTCCCTCTGTTTCTCTCTCTCTCTCTCTTCTGCAGGCTCTTCATCCTGCCAAAACAGCCCCTTCGTCCCTAAAACCCTCAGGGGCGCGCGGAAGGATAATTGAAAAAGTTCTCACGCTGGAGGGGTTAAGGGGAGCAGATAAGAGAGGAGAAGTTGGCGGGGAGCAAAAAAACAAAAAAAAAAAACAAAAAAAAAACAACAACAACCAAACAACTTTCACAGCACAATAAATATACAGGATGAATGTGCTGCGGTGGGAGAGAATAAGAAATGGAGAGATGGTGGCCGAGTGTGTGTGTCCTGAGAGGAACGGAGGGGGATAAAAGTGAGCGATAAATTGAAAGTGTTTGTGAGTGCTGAGAGGGAGGGAGCGAGAGAGCGAGGGAGGGGGGGGGAGAGAGAGAGAGAGAGAGCGAGAGCAAAAGCGAGCGTGTTATAGTGAGTGCTGAGAGAGAGAAGGAGGGAGAGGAGGGGGAGAGAGCGAGAGAGAGAGAGAGAGAGAGCGAGAGAGAGATAGAGAGAGAGAGAGAGAGAAAGACGGAGCAAGAGAGAGAGTGAGAGCGAGAAGGCGAGTGTGTAATAGCTTTATCTTATCTGCGTTGGCGATCTCTGCTGTCCACAGGCCCACTTATGCAAACAGATCCACACTCTGCTCCCAAAGCAGAGTGCAGAGTTGGAGCAGTGCACTAATGCGTTGTTGTCCATGTGTGTGTTTGTCTGTGTGCCGGAGTTGGTTTGTGAGCGACGTCATCGCTTTTGAGTGTGTGTGTGTGTGTGTGTGTGTGTGTGTGTGTGTGTGTGTGCGTGTGTGTGTGTGTGTGTTTGTGCGTTTGTGTAGAAAAGAGCAACGCCAGAAGGCCCAGCACCCCCACCCTCTCTCTCCCATTCATCCTTCATCCCATCTCCCTTCATTATTCTCTCCCTGCTGACATCCCACCCTCTCTTGCCCTCCATTCACCTGTTGCCTTCCATCTTTCTTGTCTCCATCTCCTCCTGCTGTGTTCATACCTCCCCGGTGTCCTCTTCTCCCTCTTCCTCCGTCGTCTCCCTGCCTCCTTCTGTCACCACCTTTGTCATCTGGCGAGCCACCTCAGATCGCCTCAGATCAATCAGAGCACTCAGCAGACTTTGTTAGCGGGGCACTGTTGCAGGAGAACGGAGCCGCGCACCCAAGGGTCCGCCTCCCCCGTAATTAAATAGCTGCAGGTCTGAACGCTCTCCTCTGGAGGATCTCCTGTGCTCGCCTCTGACAATCTACCCCCGCAGCCGTTTGTGCCGCCACAAAACTAATCACTTAGGCCCGCTCAGTCTCGGCCACGCTATAGAGGGAAAAAAACAATATTATTAGGTTTTGGAAAATATCCACTGTTAATAAATGCTCTACCGAGAAGCAGCTGATCCTGATTTGAAAGCAGGGTTTACCCATTAATGGCCGGAATGGCCGGATACGCCGATGAAATCGACAGTGGATGGGGTGGACCACTCCAGGCCCGGGACCTCTCAATCACAAACTGATTTACGTAAAGCAAGAAAATAACTTGTGTGTGCCGGGATCAATATCTCATCCATTAAGTGCCGGTGAAGAATTACAACCTAAGCAGCCCCCCCCTCCGACCCTTTATTATGACCTACATACTCTGAAACGCTCAAACATGCCTTTCCATCCGCGAACAAACATCACTGTGGCGAAGCCGGGCATCTCAGAGGACACACACACACACCGAATAAAGCACTTTCCGCACAAAGCTTTACGATGACAGTAAACAGCAACACATGCCTGCACACACACACAGTAAACAGTTAGCACATGCTGCTGCTGGGAATGCCTTGGCAGTCAATCTGCAGCCCAGCACTGCTCCACTCTGGACACCATGACCGAGACTGACACAGACTGGATTACAGGGATAAACGGAGAGCCCGGCGCGAGCAGCCAGACGGGTGCACATGCTGGTCTGTCACACGCGCTTTACCAAATCCGACAGAGAGTTCTGGTTCTGTGATTTGGCGCCAGGTGGACTATTTGATCTGTTAAACAAAGTCTGGGAGAGACCGTCGCTGGGATGTCGACTAGCATTATTTATTCGCTGAGTCAGACTTTTTTGGCACAAGTAAACAATCACATTTGAACTGGATGAGCGACTACTCCAGTGGCCAGATTAGAGGAAGCCTCAAGGTTCCAGATTTGCATGAAATCTGAATAGAACAAAGAATCTCACAAAATTTCATGCCATGAAATTCTGAATTTCACGCTTCATCTCTCATGGATTTCAGAATAATGTTCAATGCCGGAGAGACGGGAGCGAATATTAAAAGAGAAACCAGTCTCCCTGTCATACATTTGTAATACTTTGTATAACCTTTGAAAAGTATTGTCTCGGAATCATTTCTGAATTATTAAATCATTTCATTGAGCCTGAACTTGATGTCTGAGATTCTACTTGGCCTCCATTTGGATGTGAGCAGAGGTGTGAATTGGGAGTTATTCCCACACGTTAAACAAAGAGGCGAGGTGAAAAAAGCGGAAGATTTGCTTGATTTGTCATTTTAAGTTTCTTTCAATGACGTGAACAAATGCTCTGATGTGACCTTTTGTAACATGTCAGAAATATTCAGCAGCTACTTCTCTATTCTGACTCAAATGAGATCTCTCTTCCTGTCCTTTTCCTTTTTTTAACCTGACAAATCTCTACAACACCGCTGTGTAGCCTGAGGAAAACAATCTCCCTCTAACCAATCTACCCCACTCATATGTGGAAGCAAAGGGCCAAGGAAAATCTTGGCTGCATTCGCCTGTTTGTAACTGGAAAATAAGATACTCAATGTTTTGACTTAATTAAAATGTTCTCACCTGTTTCCCTGCTTGATGTATTCCCTCCTTTACAACTTCATTGTGTGACGGTGAGCCGGTTGTAACCATATCTTTTAGAAAATACGACGATTTAAGTCAAAGCTATTTGTCATTTTACACGATTAGACGTCTCATCCTGCTGTAGAATAAATCTTTTTGAGAGTTATGAATATATAAACCTAAGTGTCATCGTTTCTCAGTTCTACCTGTTAAAAAAAAAAAAAAAAACTTGCAAGTGAATGTTGGATAGATGGAAGATATATGCAAGCGACTGACCTGAATTAGAGTGAAATATTGCTCGGCTCTGTAGCGTGACTTGGCATGAGATAAGTGCGACAGGGAAGCTGCTTTAGCGCTATCTGGAGGACGGTTTGTCCTCCGTTATGAAGGGCAAAGGGAAAGGATGAAAATTGATCACATCCGCCGTCTCCTCTCAAGACCACACACACCACATTTCTTTGCTCCTCACCTCTCCGTCTCTTGTTTTCTCTGTTCTGTCGCTTCCCCGTACACTGACTCTGCTCCGGTCTGTTCTCTCTCTCTCTCTTTTGTATCACAACCTGCACCATAAATGCAGTTTATGTGCGATTTGTTATGAATATCAGATCGTCTTGATGTTTCCCCCTGCACCGACGCTCGGCCTGGGACACCACGGGCGATTTATCTGTGGTTATGCTCTGCTTTACTTTATGAAGGCAGCTCCAACAACAGAGGTCAGCGCACAAGGAGAGAAACAATTCTAACCGAGTTCCTCCAAACAAATGACAGCTGCATGCGTGTGTGATGGATGCTCCCAAATACAGTCTGAGAGGGGGCGTGTGTACCCAAGCATATGCGGGGTAGAGCCGAGACAATCTGTCAGTGTATGTAAGAGTGTATATTCTACTCTGCGAGTGTGCACAGGTGAGGGTGTGTGTGTTTCTGTGTGTCAGGAGTCTTTCATCTACAGAATAGGTTTTGAAGTGGGGTTGTGTTTACATCTTATATGCTCCTGTCTCAGAGGTAGATGTGATCATAGAGGTCACATGTGTGTTCATATTGTATAAGCAGTGTATGCATATTTGGATTTATGTATGTTGATTCATGTGTCGCCTTTATAGTAAAATAAAATATAAATACATCTGCATAGGCACATTTTTATAGAAAGGTAAACATGTCTGATGTACAACATGTGTAGCCGTAAACAATACACATATGCAAAGAACATGTGTGCAGTGTGAAGCCTATCATTTAACCAATATGCCAAGAACGTGAATTTAACTCGTTTGGTCCATAAGAAGAGCAGAATATTGGAATAAAGCAGTCAATAACAGCACCACTAACGATGGTCACTATGGTAACAATCACTGCAAAGCTTCACAAATGCATGCGCCACTGTTCATTGTTGGATTGTCGTCACTGAATGTATATAGCATTGCATTCCCATGTATGACAGATAGGATGACACATTCCCACGCACGTACATTGACAGATAGAATCACGTCATAGCAGGATTAAACAACTATTAAACTTAGAAGTAGCTTTGAACAATACATTTCACTGACTGACCTCCCACCAAAACGCCAGACGGAAATGTATAATTCTGAGGTCTGGATATTGCATAATCAAAAGGTGACGTTGCATCTGTACGGGCTTAAGTAGACGTTTGTTGGATGCTTTCAAAAAGAGTCAAATGGTTAAGAAGGAAGAAAACTAAAACCTATTCAGGATTTCTGAAAAATGAACAAATGAAGGTCGATCAGCAGCCTTGCAAAAATTCAATACCAAACACATTTCATACCTGGAACGTCAAATTTCGACTTCATATATTGGAAACACAACCTCACATGCTGTAATTCAAGCAAGCGTGTCTGTGTGGTGTGTCTGTGCGTGTGTTACTGGAGGCTTTTTACAGGAAACATCTACACAGGCCCAGCAGGGAAAATGCTCACATCTCTACGTGTTAATGCTGAAAATGATGCAACGGTGTGTGTGTGTGTGTGTGTGTGTGTGTGTGTGTGTGTGTGAGTGAGCTGTACAGGTGTGCGTCTCCTCTCCTGCTGTAGGCAGGTGGTGTCGAGGCTCATCCAGATGGGCTCTAAATCATCCCTATTTGCTTGCCAGCTCCTAACATAAACACCCTCAGAGGCAACTCACTAGTTACCCGGGGGGGTGTTCACCGTCCCCCAATCCCCATCTGGGCCTCAAATATCTTCATCCTCCTCTGACGGCTTTTCTCTCCGTTCACCTCCTCCTCCTCCTCTCTTCCCGCTCCTTTATCTCCCGCTTGCTCCCTCGCTTCGCTGTCTCTTCTCCGTTTTCCGTTTCTCTCTGTGTACCAGTTTAAACCTCAGCATGTTCCTGCTTCTCTTGCTCACTTCTTACTGCCTCCTCTGCCTCGATTTCCAGTGCTCTGCTGCTCTATCCTGCTCTGCTGCCCTCCCCCCCCGCCTCCCCCCTCCTCCTCTTCTGGCCAACTTCCTCGTCTTTTACCCTCAGGTGTTTTGCCCGACCCAAAGCTTTTGCCGCTTTTTCAACCGTGACCCACCACCATCTGTCAGCACCTGTTTAATCTCACATCAGTGTCTGTCTTTCTCTCTCTCTCCTCCTCCTCTCATCTGTCTGCTTTGCACCTATCTTCCGCGCCTGTCTGCTTGTCTTTCACCTGTGACCTGTCGGAGCCTCTATAGGGCCCGGCGTGTGTGTGTGTCCTTATCACCTGGGCCCACCTGGCGTCAATTCCTGATTTTCTGCCTCAGTTACCAGCCACATTCCATAATGAAATAGAATGAGCAGACTCCCATGGGTACACACACACACACTCACAAACAATTACCGCACAATCAACGGCATTATTTATCTCAAGGCGGGGTGATAAAAGTGACTAAAGGAGGAGGTGAAAGGTTTGGAAGTGTGTGTAGGAATGAATGCGTTTGGTTTTGTGTTGGGAGTTTTCAATATGTGCACAGTGTGTGTAAACCGACTGAGAACGTGGTCATGTGAGTGTGTGTGTGTGTGTGTGTCTGTCTTCTTATCAGCAGCGGTTTGCATGTAGGTGTGCAGGCGTGTTCTTCTCTATCCCAGATACCACCAAGTTATCACTCACTAATCCTTTAACGAACCGGCACAGTTAAGATAAAAACCGCCTCAATCAAACTCCTCACTGGAAGAGAAAGCACACAGCCCGCTTCTCCAGTCACCCTTCCCTTCTTTCGTTCAATAAACTCCCCATCCTCCCTCCCTCCCTCCCCTTCCTCAATGCCCCAACGCCTCCCCGTTTTCCCCATCCTCTGAAATTCCTCCTTCCTCCCTTCCTTCCTCCATCCCTCTCCACTCAGTGATAGCCGCCTCTCCGCCTCTCCTCGTCTCCCTCCGAGTGACTGATGCCGCCCCCTCTCCTCCTCTCTGCCTCCATCCATCACGGGTCTGCTTCATTCTTTTTTAGCTCTATAGGGAAATGCGGTGGATTGAATTCGCTGTATATATTTTATACTGGAGGCAAAGTCCAAACACAAGCCAAACATAAAACCACTAACTCAAATGCCATACTGAGCAGCTCTCTCACACTCTCTCTCTCTCTCTCTCTCTCTCACACACACACACACACACACACACACAAACACTTTGGTAATACATATTCTGCTGTTTCTGCTCAGCTCTATTAATCTGGCTCAGTCAAGACAGCACTGAACTGTCACCACACCACTAATAAAGAAAAAGCTTTGAGCTGTTTGCGTTAAGTGGCCGCCTTCTCTCCGTGTCAGTTCGCCCGCAGCTCTGGCTCAGCACAACTTTTGTCCTTCTCCCTCCATTCGTTTATTCCTCTGTGGTCCGGGCGCAAATCCCCCCCATCATTGGAAAGAAAACACTGAAGGCAGCATGGCCTCGTAAAGCCTCATTAGCCCTAATAACCTTTAGCGAGCACAGATCAGACACTGCACGCGTGTGTGTCTGAGAGTGTGCGGCTTCACGTAGGTAGCAATTTGTGTGTGTGTGTGTGTGTGTGTGTGTGTGTGTGTGTGTGTGCCCTCTGAGAGCAGGGCGAGCTCAGAGGCACAATGCGTCTTATTCATCAGGGTCTCTGGATTAAAATGTAATTTCATTCAAAGTCTTAAATTGGGTTTTTACTGTAGTAATCTTCATTTTTACTAAGCAGAATGAGGGATGCCATTAAAAGAGCGACTTAATAAAACAATGCAAGGCGGGTTATGGCTATTCAGTCATAAACGGCAAAAAGTATGGAAAATACTTAATTTAAAATTGCATTTTTGATATTGTGATTCCACTTTTACCAACTACTTGCAAGGGAATGAAGATAAAAAGTGTAATACTGAAGGAAAACAGAATTACACTATTCAGGTATTTGCTTAACAGCGATGCTCAGATGGGCCTAGAACTCCAGATTGATCGGCGAGGACGACTCAGGCAAATACCCTTAAGTCCCTCATAAAGAGAAGGAGTGTTTTTATTATATATTAAAGAAGTTCGACAAAAAGAAAAGAACATTTAATATGGTAATAATGAGTGTAACGGAGCCACAAAGGGACAGAAAGGACAAATGGCACTCAAAATGGCACTTGCAGTGGAATACAGGCCGGGTATATTATACACAGTAGATGAATTTCAGGGGTTCATTTCAACAGTATTAAGTGTAGCTGGGAGTTGTGTGACAGTGGCAGAGCAGCATGAACAGAGCTTCCGCTGTGAAGAATGACAAATAATGAATTCCCACTGCACCGCCCCGCTCACCTAATCACATTCAGGAATCAGCCAAAGCCATTTCCCACAGATTTGCCTGTTAACACATTTCTGGAATAGAAATCACCGTCCACAAAACACTGCCTGTGATGTAATCAGCATATTTGAGAACGGCGTGGGGGGAAGACGGCGGCTTCTTCTCAGCGGGCCGGAGAGCGGCGTTAGGAAAAAAATGGAAGCAGATAGACTTTTTTTTTTTTAATTAAATTTACTGGCAACTGTGCAACATCATTACTTTATTCCGTCTGTGCTACTGTATCCAAGACACACGGACGTCCCACTGGAATACAAATGGCAAAACTTTATCTTAATTTGCTTTTTAGGTTAATTAAGGTTATTTGTGAATCTTGCACTTAAACATGAAATATACTCCATTTTATTTCTTTGAAAAGCTGCTGTTGAACAAATCACCTCTCCAAATGTCCATAATGGCCGTGAAGGGAATTACAAACCCATTTCCTCTTTCTTTACCCTCCTCCCTGTGTCCCTTGTTCCTTCCCTCTCCTCCTCCCATCCTCCCGTATCAGGACTGCGATGGATGGGAGGCAGAGATTTACAATTGGGGGTCACACAGTGGTTCTAATTATCTTAAGTACGTAGGGAGGAAGGAGTGCATCAAAGGCGTCCCGGCTCGGTCTGACTAAGCAGAGACGGGGGTGGGGGACACGTCTCTTGTCTGTCTTTCTGCCCGTGCTGCGATCAATATGTTAGTGTGAATGTTTGTTGATGATAATCTGTTTGTTTTGTGCAAACAATGTTAACAATGGTTGAACAAAAGCTTGGGGCGATGCTGAAGTGTGGCTCAGAGAACATAAGCCCGCTTCAGAAATGTCACAGATTTAGTTCCAGCTGCTGTCAAGGTTATGCACTTTCAATTTCTCTTGTATGAAAAATGTAAAATATGGCACTAACTACAATAACAACACACTCGCTACTTTACTTCCCTTTTCTTCTTTGACCTTCAAAAAGACGATGTATTCGCTTCAACTTAACTGAAGGAAACGCATTTTAGACACCTAAAACTGGAAGTGTGTGTGTGTGTGTGTGTGTGTGCATCCATCTCTCCTCTCTCATACTATCCTGTATCTGCTTTCTACCAAAGCCATGGGCTCCAGTCCCATGTAACCAGCAGGAGATCTCAGAGGAGACGTCTCTCCTCCGAAACAAACAAAATCCAATTTTTTTTTGGCAGCAGTCTGTGTTTTGTTTCTGCATTTCGCCAACCCGCCTCCTTCCCCCACATCCCACCCTCCCTCCCATCCCCATTCTGTCAGGACGGCTCCTCCCCTTTGACACTAAAGTGTGTAAATAACAGCTTTTAATTAGAAATATATCATCTGTCGGTGCATTAATGCTGTCATCGAGCGAGACCGGTGAGGATTCTCTGTTTGTGCCAGTTAACAATCGGGCCCCTTGTCGATTAAAACCATGCGTGACAGTGTGTTCAGGTGTGTGTGTGTCCCTCCTCTCAACAGCCATCTTGTATTTGCCGCACGTTTCTCTCCGGGGTGCAACCTGGAGCATGGGAGAGAGTATACAGTATGCCTTGTTGCCGTTATTGGGGGGTGTGTTATGGTTGGCACGGTGCACACTTGAGAGCTGAGAGGCCAAACACGCACCACTGTCCCAGACCGCCCCCCACCCCTGCTCGCTCCCTCACCCTGTCTCCCTTTGCTTCCTCCCTCCTTATCTTATCTTCTTGCGCTGCCGACACATTTGTCAAGTGGTGTGACTTTTCCTTCATGCAAGCTTTATTGAAATTGAATAAGCAGTCCGTTGTTGACAAAGAAACAAGATGGGACAAAGATTTCAGACACAATTTATAGATCTTTACCCCATTCTCCATCTCTCTCTGCCTCTCCTCATGCTTGTGTGTTTGCTCATTAGGTGAAAATGTCTGAAATTCTAAGGGTACTGTCTGTGTGTGGTGGTTTACATCTCCCAGTGTAAGACTGCAACCATTCAACTCTCTCTCTGTGTGTGTGTGTGTGTGTGTGTGCGTGTGTGTGTGTGTGTGAGTGAGAGAGAGACGGTGATGCAGTTGGCTGCTCAGTTGGATAAAGGCGGATATGACTGGTGCTAGACTGACTGACTGGCAAGCAGATAGACTGCTGCAGGGAATACTAACACATACACACACACACACATTTCTTGTCTCCTAACAAACACACAATCATGTACTGAAACGAGTATGATCATTGTGCACACATGCGTGCGTGCGTGCATGCGTGCATGCACACACACACACACACACACACACACACACACACACACACACACACACACAGCACGAGCTGGTGGGAGCACACACACCTCAGCATCTCTCCATCAGTATCTCCACTGTTTCAATGATTCATTCTGAAAAGTGCTGAAGCACAACTGTCTTCAAACACAAACACACTCACACACACAAATGCACAGAGGGACGTGCAGACTGACTCTCTTAACACATACTGTATATAGAAGACAGAAAAATAACTAACTTTAAACCCCCCACCTGTGCTGCTGGCAGCCTGGAGGGCTTCAGTCGCAGACAGAGCAAATATGAAACATGCATGTGAAAGGCCCGAAGGTTTACCAGCAAAGCACCACAGAGATCAGCACGGAACACGGCTTTGCATACACGGAACAGGGAATCCAGAGGTAAACTCAGGGGCACGAGCTCATTCATTATCCTCTCCTGTTGCTGATGAAATTGTTGTAATTGTAATCACTATGAGAGGTGAGGTTCCGATGACATATGCCTCTTATTGCATCATTGCCACCTCATTTGCCTTTAGTCATTCTTTGCACCGCTGACTCATGAAAGGAGTTCTGCTCCAGCCAAAACACAAACGTCCCTGTCACGGGCTGGTGGGTCAGACAAAGGTTCATGCCTCAGTGCCAGCATTCATAATTAATAGATGTTTTGGCCAATGATCTCTGCCCACTGAAGTGTGAGGGAGGGGGGCAGAATCGTTACACAATTAAATCTCACCTAGTTACTCCACTGATTGATGTTTTCCTGTTGCTATACAGATGATTGCTACAGGTGAACGCATATGCACACACGAACACACGGGTGCACGCACACTTCCCTTCCTTACCTTGGTGAGAAGCGGCTCCGTGTCCTCCAGGATGGAGACGAAGGGGATCTCCAAAAAGGAGGAGAGGAACTCCACCTGGATCAGCTCCTCCCGGGAGCGAGGGAAGGCGAGTATGGCGGAAACCCCCCGGACCACCAAGTCCTGGCAGGCGCTACGGGACAGCGACTCCGGGTCGCCGCCCCCGGGCGACCGCGCCACCATCTCCAGGCTCAGGTTGTAGGGCAGCAGGGGAGGCGCCTGGGAACTGGCGGTGGGGTCCGCCGCCCCTCCGCTCTGGTGCCGGAGGCTGGCCAAGGCGCGGTTGAGCGCGTTTTGTATCCGTGCCGGCTGGCGAGTCGGCAAGAGCGCGCCGAGGCGCACGGTGTGTCCGATCCGGGCGAGGATGTGGCACTGCTGCGGGTGCGGGAAGCAGGAGTCCGGGGAGGAGGAGAGCACGGCGAGTGACAGGAGCAGCAGCAGCGGCGGTCTTGCCGAGAGGAAGAGGAGACGAGCTCTCCCGGGGGCGAAGCAGTAGGTCCAGAGTCCGGGGAGAGACACCATGCTGCAGCTCCGGCACACGACACAGGAGGACTGGGCTCTGCTCGGCGGGAGATGGCATAGCTCCCCTCTGGCTCCCGGCTCCCCCGCTTTTCTCGGACTTCTACTTCTTCTTTTCCTCTTACCCTCGTCTTCCTAGTTGATAGTCCGCTGTCGACGGTGATCTGTGGGCGTTTTGACGTTTCCTCTCTCACCTTAAAGTTTCTTCCTCTCCTCCCCCCCTCCGTGCGTGTGTGCTGTGTGTAAGGAGAGGAAGAAGAAGTGAGCGCTCAGAGTTTAGAGCGATCGCCCCGCTTCTGTCAGTCTCTGCTGGAGGAAGGCGCACCAGCTGTGAAGTGTGTGTGTGTGTGTGTGTGTGTGTGTGTGTGTGTGTGTGTGTGTGTGTGTGTGTGTGTGTGTGTGTGTGTGTGTGTCCATGCGCCTGCCCGCCAATAATCTAACCTCTCACGGATCCTGCCTCTTGTTGAATTTTAATGAACATTCTCTGGGTAACATTTCCCCCTTCCCTTCTCCTGCATCCAGAGAGAATTTGCTCTAAATCTCTCCATTCAAGAATCCAGACTGCAGCCAATCAAAGGTGCTCCCCTGTAATTATGTTATGAATGGAATTTCAAAAAATCCATTATGGAAATGAAGAGTTTACAGGCTCATTTAACTGAAAAAACGTCAGGCTCAATCCTGTGTGTGGTCTGGAGGTCAGAGTCTAGTTTGAACTGTGTGAGTCTCTTGGCCAGCCTGGTGAACACTAATAGCTTTGCTGATGTCTCAATGTTCCCTTTTGAGATATATTTGCACCTTTGACCCCCTGCGGTCCAAGTAGCACAGCATCATCCGCCGTGTAACCACATCGTTTCAGCGCCAGTGACGGTGCCAGCGCCATAAAAGAGATCTACACCGTGCATACTAATTTGGCTGGCATGCAAAGGACAGCGCGGCGTCGGAGCCCATCATTCATCCTGCACCCTCGTCTCTTTCCCCCTCATCTAATCTGCCATCTTCAGGGCGGAACGTAAATCTCTGCGTCCGGCCAATGTGAAATATAAGATCCCGGGAGTCCCACACTGTGTTTTTCCCCTCTCTCTTCCTTTTCCATTACTTCCCACACTTTTGTTTCCGCTCCATTTCACCCATCCATCTTTTTGAAAAGTTGGACGGTAAGAATAGTTTTGCACCCGGCAGGATACCACAAAGTCCCCCCCACAGTCTGGTGGGTGGGTGAGTCGATGATTCATCCATGAGTACCGCCTCTCATAATTAATGTATGTTTGGCCGTGACTTGCTGCTCACTGGAGTGCGAGGAACAAAAAGAATCATAAAACAATTAGCTTTAATAGAGTTGGCCTTAGTGATTTATGTTTTCCTTTTCCCCTTCAAGGTGTTTCCCTTTCTTTATCATTCTTAAAAATCTTCAACTTATTGGCTTGGAGTTATTGGCCTGTTGAGAGTGTGCTAAACGTTTCAATGTCTCACTGTGAGATGATCGCCGCCCCCCCTGTCCCGACTCTCACACACATTTACACACATTTACACACGTCCCGAGGATCAGCTTGCGATTTCACAGTCGGCTGGCTCTCCCGGTGTGATATCATCAGGTTTACTGACAAATGTGACGTTCGGGCAAAATATGTTTTCTTGCCTTTCTCCTTCGCCGCATGCTCCACTTGCTTGATATGCCGATACACAGGAAAGATAAGGAGAGAGGGAGAGAGGGAGAGAGGGAGAGAGAGAGAGGGAGAGAGAGGGAGAGAAAGGAGAGCAAGCAACCCTGCTTTGTTCTGCTGCAGAAACATTAAACATGCATGCTTCTCCACACACACCCTCTGCCTCGGGGCACCTGTTGAAGCCAGGACAAGATTCAAGCACAGGTCGAGCACTTCTAACTATGCCCGTCTCCATTTAAATAGTGAAATGTGGTGAGTGTGAGGTCAAAATAAGCTCATCACACAGAGCTTTAGAGAGCAGAAGGATGGGAAAGGCCTTTACATCTCTGCCTGAATGCAACAAGGACACAAAGTCGAGCTCTTTGACAGCGAACGCATAACAGCCGTGATTAAATGTTCACAATTTCTCCTTTGCTTCATCATCATTGTTTGTCCAATATGGCACACCTGAGATCACACTGGAGACACGCTTTAGGGGCTCTGCGTTCCAATTCATATCGGGTAAAATCCAAGACAGACCTCATATTGGAACACGTGAATAACTCAGAATCCTTTTAAAGTGATGCTGCCATGTATTGGTGGCATTTCTGCATATTACAGCATCTTATCAAATCATCAACCATGATGAAATGACAACAGTGTGAGGGGAAACATTTGCCAGAAATGGAAAAGAAACGTCTGCCCCATCATTGAAGAAATATGGCATAAAGTTGGGAATACATGAATTGTTAACTATAGACATATTCCAGAGGCTGAACCGGGAACGCTTGCTTAGACTAGATGAGAACGCAACAATGGTAAGTGTAAATCTTTCTAAAGCAAACTTGTTCAGGCATTATGGGCCTTGTGTGATCCCAAACCCCATTTGGCCTCACTCTGACTGGGACACGTCCTTAGTTTGTCCCCAAAGCCTTGGTGTTTGTAGGACCTGTCCCACATGCATTACCCCGGCAGCATTAGTGTTTCCTATTAACAGCTCCCCCCCCCCCCTTGTGGGAGTATTTGTTTTGATTATGTACATTGTCGGGGATTAATATGTAGAATCGGATTAAGCAGGCATCAGAAACCCAATTAAAGTAGCCCTTCATCTCTGCGTGCAGGGGCTGCGTCTCTCTTTCACGCCGTACAATCCTCCCTCCTCACCTCCTGCCCTCTATTTGTTCCCTAACTCCCTCTACCTGCCCTGTTTCTGTGCATATTAAACATGCATACATGCACTATTTATCCCTTTACTCTTCATTCATCCACCCCGCCTCTGCCCGTTTCCTCCTCAGCCTTCACCTTCATGCTTTGCCTCTGATCCTTTTCTTGTCTTGCCCTCATCCTGTCGTTCACATTTTACCCGTTTGAGGTGGAGAGAAAATATGCTACCTTCCCCAAACACACGCACCGTACCATTAAACCACATTAATGATTCGTTTTCGTCCTGACACCGCAATTACAGAGCCGGGAAACACAGTGGTTCAGCTAAGGGTTGTGCCCACAACAACTGCCAATTTGAGTAAAGGCGAGTGCTTTTCATTGCAAAAGAATAGTCTGTGTGTGTGTGCGTGTGTGTGTGTGGGTATGCATGCGTGCATCTCATTGTGTGTGCAGGAGTTGTGTAAATGTAATTCAAAGTAATCTGGTAGTACAGACCCGGGGTAGCACAGAGGCTGTTGAAATGCCAGAGAGCTGTGAGTTAGTATTCCTGGCACAACGTTAAAGGCACTAATATCACCTTTTAGCACAATGCTCGCTAACAAGGAGCAAGACAGAGAGACGCGGGAGGTAGGGGACAAGAAAAAAAGAAAGAAAGGCATGAAAAAGGAACAAAAGGAAACCGGAATAGGCTTCAGGGAGCGAAAGACGCGTGGACAAGGTGAAATATTTAGGGAGGATTCAGCCGTTGTCATGTGTGGCGCCGGTCTGTTTAGACTTGAAACAAATTAGCGACACAAGTTCATTCCTCTCAGTTCCTTTCACCCTCTGCTACCCCTGATGTACAAAGACACCGGTCCATGGAGAGAGACTTATCTGGAAGCAACAGCAGTAGCCTGTCTGTGTGTGTGTGTGTGCGCGCATGTGTGTGTGCATATGTGTGTGTGTCTGCTCTCTTCCTATATCCACGGTACTCACAGTGCCACTGCACACAGCAGCCGACCATCTCGTCAAAGAATTTAAATTGGCGTTCTGAAAAAGGCGCTTTGAACAAAAACAAAGTCTCAGTGTTCCCGACTATGCAAAGGCCTGATTTTTAAATTTATGAAGCTCTGGTCACTGAGGAGCAGCGGTGCGATGACATGACTGATATCTGATATTTAACCGAGGCTCTTTCCCGGGCCTGACACATCAGCACACACGTCAGTCTAACTCAACAATCCGCTCTGATAAACTGCCACCCGCGCTGGCATCAAGCACGCGTTGCATCATAAACGACGGCCTCTCATCAGCGCCGGCAAAATCACCTTCAATCCTCCCCGCTGGCTGTTAAGGAGAGCGGCGGCATTTTCATGACTGAATTCACAAACCCATTAAAACCCCAAACTGTCAAGGTTTTTTGGAAGCGTTGGGAGGAATACATTGTTGTTGCATGAAGAAGGGGAGATGAATAATGGCAGGATAGCGCTGAGATTCAGTCAAGGACCATCTGTGGTGGTGGTGGGCGCCACACTGATTTCCCCCAAATCGTCTCCAAAGCTGCTCCGGGGCAAAATCAGCTCAGAGAGATAACACACACACACACACACACACACACACACACACACACACACACACACACACACACACACACACACACACACACACACACACACACACACACACACACACACACACACACACACACACACACACACACGAGGTTGCTTAAGAGGTGTTTAAGCACAAGCACAAAAAAAGCACACACATTTCAGTTGGGCAGTGTTTAGTTTAGTGTCGAGGTGTGTTTGTGTGTGTACCTGGAACCTGTGTGTGTGAGTGTAGACACTCTAATAGAGACGTCACTCCTGTCCTCTCAGTCACCTCCCTGAGAGACGTTGAAGGGTTGTTCAGGTCATCCTAAGCGCTGTGCTAATCAGGACCTGTGGCAATATTTCCATTTCAATGTGTTTGTATGTATGTTTGTGTGAGAATGTGTGCAATTTGCATATTTGCACAGGTGGGAATAAGTGGATTATATTTGCATGTTATATAATTTCTTCTATAACATTCTCCAAGATAATGTATATATGTGTACATATGTGTGTGTGTGTGTGTGTGTGTGTGTGTGTGTGTGTGTGTGTGTGTGTGTGTGTGAATTTTCATTGATCGCAAACACCCTTGGTATTTGCGTTGCTGACCGGCGCCTTGACACCGATCTCCGTGTAGTAGCAACAGTTTCCTTCTGCTGTGTTACAGAGGGCTCGTTTCCTGTACTTTAGTTTCATGCGAGGGGTCTCATTGACATTCAAAGAAGAGGGACTCAGCCCTAATTAGGTTGGCTCAGACATTCCCAAAGACTCGACCAATCAATGGTCCTCTAATGGGCTGTCAGTCAAATGCCAAGGCCTGGGACAGGTCAGGGCCGCTAGAGGAATGCCTTAATTTCTCAGCAGAATAGAACAAAACGGGCCAGCTCGGGCTCCGGCCAATAGAGGCAATTACAGAAAATGATGAGATCCAATAGTGGGACATGATGCATAATGAGCAGCAGGACAGTGGCGAGGTTATACTCGGTTATACTCCGAGCTTGTTAATCATTTTACCTCTCCCAAGGTGGAGGTTCTGAGCCGGTCTGCAGCTGTCGCCACTTGTCTCGCTGTTTTCCCTCTCTCCCGCTTTTCATCTGTCCGCTTTTCTTGCAGTGTGTTCACATAAAAGGCCTTGGACGCGCACAATTTCTCCATGCAACAATGAAAAGATTGAGAGGTGCGCATTTAGCAACCGACTCACACACACGACTCGCATAACACACACGCACGCGCACACACAAAAAGGCTGGAGGTGGAGAATAGCTGAAGACTTTGGTTGGAGTGTTTGTGCTGCAGTTTACGAGGAAGGAAGACGACGTGCAGACAGGACAAAGGGCAGAAATGCAGAATTTCTCATAATCAATATATGGACAAAGAGCTGTTCACACTGAGAGCATTGGACCATTTATCTGTAATAGACCAGACTTGTTCTCTGTCATCAGTAATGGCTCGGGCGACGTAATGACACCCGGCCCGCTGACAGTTATTTCATTTAGTCGTTCCTTTGTCACAAACTTTTTAATGGCTGCACAATATTCCCATTGCTGTTCCAGTCTTTGACATGCATGCGCCGCTGCGTTATGACAAGACAAGTCCATTAATGAAGACGTTACAGGTTGAGACAGTGTGACAGGAAGCTTTCACTCACTCACACCGCAATTATGTGATGAATGCAGCTGTGGGACAATCTAGATTTTACATGACAGCTTTCAGTCTTCCAAGTGGACAAATTAGATAAAAGGAACACATAGATACATCTCTACTACTGCAGCATACTGAGTGAAAACAGGTTGTTGTTGTTTTAAGTACCGTCTCTTTCAGGCTCTGCGCAGGGAATCCTCCTCTTTTCTGATTGGCTGGCTGCATCAGCCCTGAGCTGGCAACAACAACAAATTGCAAAAACATGGGCGCTGGCCACACACTCGCTAGACTAATGAGTGTGTCTGAAATGTGTTACATGTTGGTTTGAAGATGCAAAGTACTGATCAGTGACGAAGCTTCCAGGCCAACTTCGACAGTCTACCTGCAACATGACACCGGGGGAATGAGGGGACGGGACAAAAAGCCTCGCAAAGTAGATTTCAGGAACAAAAATCACACTAATTATAATCATTGATACGACAACTCCAATCAATAATGTGAAGAAACCTGTGTCATTAGAATAAGGGTAGACATAATGAGGTGAATATTGATTTGATGTCACCTCCACAGAGTGCATTGTAATGTTACTGGGTCAGACTGACAGAAATTCCTTTAGATGGTTGCCGAGCCTAAGTGGAAGTGGGCCGCTGTTCTCTCAGCAGAAGCCAAAATACGGCTTTGACAATTTCATGCCGAGCCAGATGGTGTTGCCGGATGAAGGGCTTAAAAATCACTTCCAACATATTTATCCTCTTAAGTAAAACATTAGAAAATGCTCATGGAGCTTTTCAAATGAGATGGAAAGTGTGACAAGTGGCGACGCTGCGAAGGAAGGGAGGAGTTTATAAGAAATGTGGTTTTATTTTAGATAGAAAACACAAATTGCCAGTTCTTGATGTTTGAACACCAAATTTGTAGAATGTTTAACCACCGCGTTATGATTTCAAATGCTATGATTCTGTGCTTTATTATGTTTTTGTGAGATGCTTGTAAATCTGTCTTAATTTAGAATCATTCCCATTTCTTCCCAATCCATTTCCAATCCATTCCCATATACAGTAAATGTCCATTCCGGCCTTTCAGATTAATGGACCTTTGGACCTGCCCAGCAGTGATTTTCTTTTCACTGGGAGGGAATTTGTCGATTATATTTCACACATTAACAAACGCAGAATAAACTGTTTCTCAATCAATTACGTTGGGAGCTCAATTTCAGTGTGTGTGGTTCCATTTTCTGCCTCTGGGATGTGTGGGTTAATTACCTTTTTTTTTTTTTTTTTAGGTAATTTGCCGGGTGAAAAGATTAGTAATACGTTGCAATTTCCTTAGCTGCGGAAAAAGTACATGTACCCAATACTCTCTCCCAGACAGAATCCCCTCCAACAGCAGAAAAAAAAAAATATGCAGCCAACATTAAATATGCCTGGAACATTTATAAAAAAAAAAAAAAAAAAAAAAAAAAAAAAAAAAAAGGGGCTGCAGTCAACTGTCTGGCTGAGGAAGATGTACACGTTGACTTCCACAGGTTAATGTCCCCCCAGCTAAAAGTGAGCTGTGATAATAGGTAAGAGCAGTGCCCATTACTCCCATTGTGGTTGGGGAGGCTGTGCTGTGCTGTGCTGAGCTGGCAGTGCTCGGTGCGAGGGGGGGATTACATTAATATAGGCCACTATGCTTTCCCCAGGCGCTCACCGCACTTTGCAAAGTGTATAAGAGCAGCGAGGAGGAGGAGAAGAAGGAGGAAGAGGAGGGCAGCGTGCAGAAGGTTCACCTCAGTGCAAGGAGCCACAGGCCGGCTGGGTAGTAATAGAGGTCCTGTACGAGGCTAATATGAGCTAATCTGTGTCTTCTGTGATCTATTCTAATCTAATCACCTCTTCTCCCATGAGGCCAATTCATCATTACTTAACATAGGACCTGCTAATGAAGCTGACGACGGACAGGCTGCTTTCTGGGTCAGGACGGATCCGATGTAATTATGGCTTTCTGGGAGCGTATCTACAGTGTTCTTGCTTTAACCTTGATTGTACTCGGAGTCACCAGCCGAGTCTCTTATCAAAACAGAGCAGCGCGCCTCTACAACACACACTCTCACCCTCAGCCTCCACTAACTACAAAAAGCTTATTGAAGTCAGAACCACGAGCACATAGTCACTTATATTTAAGCCTGGATTATACCACCAACTTTGATAATACTCTGGTTAAACCCTTTGATCAGTATTCTCCAAAATGTCATGTAAACACCGACCATTCCATTGAAATACACGTAAATTGCAATACGTTTACTCCAATTTACAAGCAGAAAAATATGTAGATTATGCAAATTATGAGAACAATGCCACTCCTCTCACCACATAATCATGTAACATACTGTATTGTACATATTTGGCAGATTCCAGCATCCTATAAATCCTTTTTAAAAGGCAAATAATAACAACTAAGACATTCTGTGTGATCGAGGTCACTGTGTAACTCCAAAAGTGATGGTGACAGATTTCAATGAAACCGGTCGGCCTGATGCCGGCACGGCAAATGAAGAATTTGTCTTTAATTCAGCTTCTACTTTAACTAGAGATAGCGTGTTCATTTGTGGCTTAGCGTGTTTCCCTTCATTGTATGACATTAACAGTGGCGTGTGCAGGAAGCTCCTCTCCTCTGATTGGCTGTGTTGGAAAGAGCAATTATGTCGCGTCGGCGCTCATTAGCATCACAGCTAAAGTCCTGATTTTGTTGACTGTGACAGACCATGATAGGGTGTCAGTCATGTAAACAATAAATCTGACAGCCGAGTTGTTCTGGTTCAGCCGCTCGCTCGCCGGTTTAATCACTCTTCTGTAACGCTTCCCTTCCTTTTTTTTTTTTCTTTCTTCCCCGTTTCCCCCTTTTCCAATCACTCACTAACTTCACTCGCCTTAATCTCCTTCATTCCCTCCTTCTCACCTACACACACACACACACACTTGCTCACTTCAATTTCTTTTCCTTCACCTCCGTGTGTCCTTCCTCCCTTCCTTCTTTTCCCTCCTCACTCACTCCCTCACTTGACCTCCCTCCCACCACTCTTCCATCCCTCTTCCCTCCCTCACTCCATCTGTTCTTCTTTGTCTCTGCGTCTTCATCCATCCATGTCGCCTTTTTGCTCACTTCCTTTTGTGCTCCTCTGCCTCACATTCTCCTGCCTGCTCCTTCCTTCATCCCTCCTTTCATCCTCTCCTCTTCTCATTTGCTCTGATACACCCCGCCTTTCTCACTCCCTACTTTGGTCCCCCCCCCCACCTTCTCTCATTGCAAACTCCAATGCCGCCTCCTCCTTACATCTATGATTCTGCCTCTCTTCTCTCTCTCCCTCTGTCTTCCTGTACCCTCCTCTCTCCTCTTGTCTTTCTCAGAGTCTCTCGGTCTCTTTCCTTCTCTCCACTCACTGAGCGATGGCTCTATTGATTCTCTCCCTGATGATATTGCCCAAGGACATCCACAGGTCAAAAAAAAAACCACCTCTTTAACTTACCAAAGTGGCTCTGTGTGTGTGTGTGTGTGCAGTGCGTGTTTGTGTGTGTGTGTGTGTGCAACCGCAGACCAGTTTAACTTTTAGGAGTCAACACTAATCACATGTCGGGAAAACCGCCTTTGGCCTGTGTGTGGTGCGTGGTGTGTACTTCTGTGTAAGTCTGTGTGTTGGTCTCTCGCCCCGTTGTTTCTCTGTACGTTTCCGGGTGCAATGAAGGAGAATAACAAAGAAGGCTCTGCTCTGCTAGTACTGATATTCAAATGTGTGTGTGTGCGTTTGTGTATGACCATAAATCACCAAATGTCTTCATGGCCACAAATCAGAAGCTATCAGACTGTGTTTGTGATGAGTCCCACTTCTCTCCCGAGCTGTTGGAACGACTTTCCGCTGGTGTTTTGCACAACAGGTGGATTATTGCTGTCACAGATCCAAAGGCTTCAGATGTGGCCAACTCACAATCACACTCACACACACACACACACACACACACACACACACACACACACACACACACACACACACACACAAAGAGATAACTAAGCTTTCGTGTAATCAAACCGGTGCAGGAGTGCAGATGCAAATTTGCAGATGTTCACATGACAACCACACCAGAGAGAGAAAGCGGGCTGAGTGTGTGCATGCTGACCCTTTTGCTTCCCTGGCGTACATTTATTCAGGTTCGTGGACATTTCGAGTTGCAAAGCAGATATTAAATTTGCTGGAAATGGACCTGCGGTGGCGGATGGCAATTGTGGAAATCCTGGCCTTCCAGGATTTCTACAAGGAGGCAATTTGTTTTAGTTACAGTAATTCCCATAAGTACAGCGACGGTGCAGAAAGCATTGAAAACGTGTCTCCCCCCTCGTGACTTCATCTGCATTCCTCCTCGTGTGCCGCTCTCTCTATCGTTCATTACGTGTAATGTCGGGCTGGTAAGTGACTACAACATTTGCCGGATAAGCTGAATAAGCGAGAAGGAGCATAACATTAAAGATGAAGAGCAGAAAATACAATCGCTTAACTGGGAAAATATGCAGAGCGGAAAGACTTTCATTAAGTCAAACGCTTGGTTTACCGAGAACACATTACTTTGAAAACATTTATTTCTAACCGGGCTGTAAAGAGTAAAGGCTTTGGCCACTGCACAAACTGCATGCTCAAGGGCACTGCGGCCATAAAGGGGAAAATACTTTGTGATTTAATTGTATTCGGCTAGAAACTGCATATGAATCAAACTTGATGGTGAATTCTTTTATATCTGATCAACATAATATGATTAAATTTCTCATATTTTAATCCACAGGTGATGGCATAAAAATATCTATTTTGCAGGCGATTTTCCTCACAGACAAAATTCCCACGTTTGGGCAGTGGGCTGTTATTGAAAGTTAAATGCGTGTGACTGGTGTGATGTGTAATTCGTACCGCCTGCTGAGATACGGTGTAGTATAATTGGTCTGAACCACAGGAGGCTTGCCTATTTTACCAGGATAAGATAACATAGTGCAAGGTCTAATGGAGTTCCCGGAGAGAGAGAGAGGGAGCAGAGGGAGAAAGAGAGAGATGAGAGAGGGAGAGGGAGAAGGAGGGAGGGAGGGAGAGAGAGATGGAGATGGAGAAAGAGAGATCCTTATCTACACACAGCAGCACACACACACACGTATTCTCAAACATCGTCGTACAAGCATTCCCACACCTCTCTCTCTCACACACACGCACACGCATACACACACTCTGACTGTACAAAGCCAATAAGACAGAGTGAGAAGGAGCATAATTCCTCCTGTGGGTGGGAGCAGCTTGTCCCGTGAAGGTCAGTGTGCCGTTTGCTCAGTGTGCCTCCTGTTTGATGGATCCCTGCATCCTCACTCTACATCTGTGCACAGCTTCCTTCAGCTCTGCTTCTTGTTCTTCTTCTTCCCCCCTTCGTCTTTTCATTTATTGCTTGTAGCTTTAATTAATTTTCTCTTGATTTGCTCCACCCTCCTCTTCCTCCCCCTCTTCGTTTTTCTCTCTCTCTCTCTCTCGCTCTCCTGCGTGTCACTTCCTTCCTCCCCCCCCTTCTCTGCCTGCGTTTTTTTGTTCAGCATCTCCTTTTCTGCCTCTGTGCCTCTCCTCATCTCTCATTTTGTTTTCTCTCCCTCTCCTTAAGGTCCGACTTTGATCCCTAACCAGCTTCTACTCGCTCTACTTATCCTCTTATTTCATTCCTAATCTTAAGGCTCTGTGATATTCCTCTTCTTGTTATTCTCTCTTTCATGCTCTCTCTTTCTCTCTCTCCATCTCTCTCTCTGGCCAACCAGCAGTGACGGAGGGGAAAGTCGGGCTTTATCTATAATCATGAAGTACACAAACATGTTTGAACAGCAAATTCAAACAGTCTTTTCCTCTAATCCCATCATCGCTACTGTCCCTCCCTCCCTCCCTCTACCCCTCTCTCTCTCTGGCCATACTAGTATTTGCTTTGCTCGTGTGTGCGTGTGCGTCTATGGGTGGGTGTGTGTGTGTTCTTAGGATGCCCTGTGTGTGTCAATCAGAAACTGAGCTAATTGAGGTCATTTGTGTTGCACATGGCGAAGCGGAGAGGGAAGGAAAACGCCAACAGCTTTGAACCTTCTCTCTGCTCAGCAAGGAGAGAAAAAGAAAATCTCTCCTTCGTTCTCTCATGTTCTCTCGTTTTGTTACGCCTGTACAAACTCATAACATACACACACACATTCACTCACACACACACACACACTCACTCACTCTGCCGCTCTTTGACAGAGAAAGGAAAACACTTTTAATTTGTGACCAAACTGAAGCTTTTAATCCTTACATTTCAGCCTGTGTGCTTGTTTTCTCTCATTCTCCCTGTGTGTGTGTGTGTGTGAGAGAGCGTGAGTGTGTGTGTGTACACTATAGTCGTAGAGGAGCACCTACTAGATAAGAAAGAATCATTTCCTGTGAGGAACCGTCCAGAAATGAAAATAATTCAGAGAACATATCCTGTTTTAACCCGAGGGTGTTTTTTGTCCTTCCGCTTGGTGTCAATAACAAAACACACACACACATACACGCACGAGAGAGCCCTCCAACCCCCCACAGCCCAATTGGCGGCTGATGGTGACTGATAACTCACTGAGGCAGAGGAATGAACCAAAGTGTCAGAGTCCATTTGAGGACCCGTGTGCCAATGTAATTCCGAAGTCTTTCAGGGACATTTGGAAAAACCATTATGGTCTTTGTACATGTCAAGTAAAATTAATAACTGTTTTAAGCAATACAATGGCTGCAGCTGTGTGTGTTCATCTCCTTAACTGGTCCAAAGCTTTCATTCTCTTCCCCCACTTGTTGAGCAAACTGATCAAGAAGGCTGAATTAGACAAACAGCAAATCGAGGCCCAATAACTGGGGAACGCATCAATTCTGCCGAGACGAGCTACCATTTGTGACGTTTGTCTGCTCGAGGCGGCTCTGCATCATTTGTTATGCATAAGACAATTTAGATCATCGATTAGGAGTCCCATCCGCAGAGAGACGGAGAATTCCTGCGGAGCACTAAGGTCACAGGGTAGCAGAGCTCACCCAGGGCTCAGAGGACAAATGATACGGAGGAGCTGCACCGGCGGGCTCCACCCTGCGCAACGATAACCATTCATCATCGGGGCGCAGCATTAATTACAACCATTCATAATTAGCAGAGAAACTGACAAGTAATGAATATTGATCCGGCAGCAGCGAACGCACAACGTAAACTCATCGCACAGCACGCTTTGAGGTCAATAAGGAGATTTGTTTCAATGTCATTTCAATAAGTGCAAAGTTAATCATTTGGAATGATTTGAAAAGCAATGTCGCCGTGTCAATACACACATGATCAATGCAGCCGTATAGAGGATGTTTACGGAGGCCTGCCGGATGCTTTTGTTCCTCGTTGGGTTCAACAAACCACAGCATGTATTGATCCGCTGTGTGTAAATGTATTCAGTCGGGGGGCAGGCAGGGGAAAAACACACCGGCGATCCTGGCTGATAAAAGTTTCCTCCGATATGAAAACGTGATTCATAGACAGTAAACCCAATTTGGGAATCGTAACCATCCAACGGCAAGAGAGGAATTGTTTGTTATCTAAATAGGATTGTCTGGTGGAGGTGGCGTACAGGGATTAATGTGCGCAGGTTGTAGGTAAGCGTTCGGATCTCTGCACCCTCAAGATCCTTCATATTTCATTCATGAGGTCTCGGAGTAGATTCACAGTGGGGAGTAAAGGGAATCAATACTCCGGACATGGAAGATCTAACATCAAAGAGAGAAAGTGTGAGGAATATGAAGTAGATAACCAGGGGTGCCATGTCGACTTTAACCACTTTGCAGCCATTCAATTAACTTCTGCAGTGCGGAAATGGCAACAGCTTGGTTTATTAATTCCTGTCATAAATTCTCCAGTATTAATCTCTCATATCTGATGCTCCTCGTTCTCGCTCCATAAACGTGTGCGTTGACATTTCTTTACGCCGCAGTTTTCCACTTTTCTTCCGCTCCCCTGTACCTACAGAGGATTTATGATGTTGACGTTACAGAAAGTAAGAAGATATAAGAAGGACAGAAGAGTTTCTAGGTGCAATGATGGTTCAGACTCTCATAACACAAAGATGACACATTTACTCGGAGATGTAAATAAGTGGAGAATGCGCGATCCGTGATTTATGAAAGGAATTACGCCAGGGTCTGATTATACTGAAAAAGCTATAAAAGGAAACTAAATCATCTAAAAGCCACATAACCTCCTTACAGCTTCTCTCTGCATATCCCGCACTTCCCCTCATCAAATGGAATGGAAACATCTCCTCTCTTCTCCTCCTCTCTCCTTGTTTAATCTAACAGGTGTAACGTCACCAGCGTTTTAGACATAAATGGACTTGTTTCAAGATACAGATGTGTTGTTCAACCTCATTCTGTCTTGTGTTAACATGCTAGACAGCGGGAAATGCTGCAAATGCCTCTGTCAAACTGCATCGAACAAAGAGGAATAATCTTGTTGTTGTTTTACTGAACTGGAATAAAGTATGAATGAGTTTAACGGCATAGAACGGAGAAGAAAAGAGGAAGATGAAGCAATATCCAGCAGATCACAGTGAAGCAGAACAGAGAAGAATATCGGTGAGAGTATATTCCAACTCGGTGTAATTGTTTGTATGATCCAGTAATTATGTATCATTGTGACTCTGGGTCCTTCACTCTAATCTGTCCCCGCCTCTCTTCTGTCTGTGCAGGTTGGACACAATGTGACCTTGAAACCGCCGGACCTGCTGTTTGATTGGCTGGGAGTTTACTGTAAAGCAGCTCTGTCCCCGCTCTGGTAGGCTCCTGGATTTCTCCGTGCCATATTTTTATCAGCTGGAGGTGTTAAAGCAGCCAGCTGTGTTTCTGCCCTTTTCTAACCTTTATGCTGGAGTTTCCCCAGAAGGCTGCAACTCTGATGAGGAGGTCTGTTGTGCATCATTTCCTCACCAAAGCACAGGTGCTAAGGCCAGCAGCACACTTTGACTTAAGTTTGGTGCCACCTAGTAAGCAAAGAGGTGTGTGTGTGTGTATGTGTGTGTATGTGACTAGATATGGGATGTAACCATAAAATATTGATTATTGAGTCATGTCTCATGCCTCTGTCCCTACTGCAGTAAACACAAAGGGTTTGGAGCCACATGCTTATCATTATGAACACAGATTTGTTCTTTCATTTTGTTTATGCAGACTCGTGCTCTCTAGAAGCCAATGATATAAAGTTCATTTTACATTTAAGAAGTTAGCCAAGCTGTTTCTAATCACTTGATACTCAAAAAGCATGGAAATTGTACTATTCTTTAGGATTCTTCTTCTTTTTTTAAATCACACTGTGACCCCTAAGATTCGTTACATTTGAAGGTTAATTTCTAGGTTCTCTTAAATAAATATGTGAGGTTAAATTAGTGTTATGAACAAGAATGACCTTTCAAAAGTTGTACGTTTATATGAATATATTTAAATATGTACACATAACTTATAACATGTCACCTTATAGTTTTTAAACCAACAGAATGTACCCTTCTATCAAGTCTTTACTCAAATAGAAATATACTGCAACACACAATACCAATAACACACACCAATACATTAATTAAAGGGCCCGAAAAACCTCTATTAAAATAAAAACAAGCCCAAACACTTAAATATCCCAAACACTTGCAGGTGTTGCAGGTCTGGTGCGAAGTTTGTGCGCAAACTGTAGCGGTTGTTTGAGCAAACAAGAGTAAACTCACTTGGTGTCCATGGTGTAGCGAGGTTAGCGCCCCCTCTCTGCTGTGTCCCGCTTTGCAGCCAGAAGAATGAAGACTGTCCTTCTGTCACCGTCTCCTCTGTGTTGCGCCGACGGTTTCGAGTTCCAGTGTCGAAAAAATGCCAATAGTCCGATACATTAACTGCTTAAGTACGCAGGTACTCTATTACATCGGTCAAACACATTGTAAATACGTGGCTGACATATTTAGACTCTTAACTCTTGATTATCACACAGTAGCTCAGCAACTGTTTCCGCCCCACTCTTCTTCGTCTCCATTTTTTTTCGCATTCACTTCCTATTAACCTATGACCTCTGCATTAAATACAATCATGTAAAATTACACAGGTAAATCCCATTTTTGGATATAAATGAAAGGTATTGTCACAGCACTCCCATTGCTATGAATTAGTATTTTATCAAATTGATTTCACCCCAGGTAATCAATACAAGCTATGAATTCAACCAGGAAATCACACAGGTTCAACATGTAAACAAACCAATAAATAACTTAGATACACCCTGTAAATTAAAACTCAAAAAATACAACCTTTTCCTACAACTAGTCAAAGGTTTTGAAAAGAGCAGAAAGTAATAGAATGGAGGTTAAAATACAAAAGCAGGGGCAAATATGTTGGAGCACAGTAGCATTGAGCCGTCACATAGCTCAGCACATAATATGGCGTTGGGTAGCACAGACGGGTACAATTTAGCTTATAAGCAGCATAGTATTTATCAGTGTGACCATATTTGCAGGTCCAGGCGCAGCATATAGGATCTGGTACACAGGACCACAGGACCGCATATGGGCTGCATCAGCACTGCTCACAACACACACAATACATATGCTTGTGCTGGCACATAATGAATGTGGCTGCTAATACATGCTTATATCATGCTGGAGCACACACACACACACACACACACACACACACACACACATACATACATGCCTGCTCACACTCACAGGCGTATAAGCAGCTGATGACCCCAGGCTTGCTCCTCTTATCAGGCTAAGCCGCTCCTGGCTTAGTGAAAGGAAACCACTGGAACTGACACTTTGGGTAGATTTAGGGGAAATTCATAATGAATTTCTGCAGCCGGAAACCATTAACTCAGCTGCTGCACCATCCATTGCTTTCTAAACAAACTATGTTAAAAATTTCACTATATGTGCACCGTCTGTGATATATGAAGTTATATTGCACCCAAAGGGCTCTGGAGAGTATTTCCCTCACAGTGACACTTTTTATTACAACCCGCTGAAAAGGATGTAGTGCAGAGCTTTTTGGCCCTCGGGGTTTTATATCTTACATTCATGTATTAAATTTGCCAAAGACAGATCAGTCAGTGAATTGAATCACAGGAGAGAAAAACTGTCCTCAAATTTCCCTGCCACTTAAATCCCACACCAGCAGAACTTTTGCCAAACCATCGCCAGCAGTGACACAAAAATCCCTTTCTTCTGTCACTCGCAGCTTAGGGCTTCAGAGCGAGCGGAGTGGCACACGGCTTTGTAGTATTCAAACTGCAGACACTCACACACGGCGCACACACTTGACTGGGCTATTCACAGGTAGAGCTGAGTGTGTGTGTGTGTGTGTATGTGTACATGTATGTAATAGTGCGTACAGGCTCTTTGGTTGTGTGTATGTGTGTGCAGATGCAGTGGAGAGTGATTTTTCTGAGTCTACAGCTGTTTCCCAGTGCCTGGCTCAGCGCTGATAAGCACACGATCCACTCCAGACTTAAATACAGTGCAAATTGAAGAGACAATTAGGCCTCTGTTGTTTTACAATCAATAAAGATGCTGCAGCAGCCTTAAAACAGGGGACACTGTTGCATTAGTGGGATGATAGGTCAATGATTGTGTCTGTGGCCACTTATACGAGTGCTTTCGTAACAGGTGTGCCAAACAAGATCCAACTGACAAATCGTGTATTTTACTGCCAGTCATTAATTTATGCGGTTCAACCTGGCAGCTGGAGTCTTGATTTATCTGCGGTTACCTTGGATATTCAACATCAATCTCCTGCGTTGGACACCCTGGCCTCATTAATTGTCAAAGCTGGGCACCTATTTTATTACGCTAGGCAACACTTTTATAACTCGGGAGCACAGAGTGTCGTTCAACTTTGCTCTGTGGATCACCAAAAAAAACTTTAAAAAACACAGGGGCTCTTCATCATCACATTCACTGTATGAAATATCAATCCATCTCCCCGGCTGAAAATACCAGATTGTTCTCTCAATTTATTCAGCTCCTGTGAGGAACGTCCCTATCTTCCCTCCTTCTCTTCCCCTTCACCTTTTCTCCATTCATCTCTCCCTTGTGCAGAGCCCGCCGGCCATGATCAAACTGTGAATTAGAGAAGTCCTTGAGAAGCCCTGATTCAGACGCTTCACTGTTTTCACTCTGTGACCCTCCCATGTCCCCCTGTGATCTCCTCCTTTCCATCTATTACTCCCCCTTCGGACATGTCACCCTCTGCTCCGTTTATTCCTCCACGCTGCCTCCTGAGCTGCTCAATCACCTCCAACGGTTATCTCTCCCTGCGGGAGGGAAAGAAGAGACAACGAATTAAAGAATTAAAGAAAGGAGAGGGAGATTAACAAAAGAAGCAGAGAATTATGATGTCACCTGTGTGCCTCCAACAGCAATACCAATTTCAAATACTCCAGGGTCATTACGCTTCGGCTGTTGAATCTGCACAGTGTCACTTCTTATATCTTTTGCTTTACATACAAATAGTTTCTGTTGGATGACACCCAAATAAACAATATTTTCTGGCTGGCAGCACCTAGCTGGCTCTCCTTTTAATATACTCTTATCAATCTCTAATGCAACACCTTGTATAAATGATCATAACAACTTGGACCTGTGGGATATATTAGAATTCTAAGGCGTATGTGTACAAACGATGGGCGCTACAAGTATCCAGCCTTTGTTCCAAATGTTGGATGTGCACATCCTCAAAAGAAACAATGCAACTCGTTCACTGGAAGCAAAATCTATACAAATCACAGCAACTTTCATCAACGTCAGCAGAGCGGCAACACTGACAACCAGAAAAATGGCTTCAAGTAGGAGCTGATGGAGCACTTCACAAACTCTCCATCTCTGTTGATTCAGTTTGTAATGTCTCAGCGTCACTCTACAGGGACAATTATGGCAGCCAGCACAGTCGCCGCGAAATCATCCCTGATTGCTGTGTCATTGTTCAGATTGCTGAGCAAAGGTGCTCAGGTTCTAATCAGGAATGATGTTTTGGCTCTCACATCGCCCCCTGGAGTGTGTTTAATCCTCCTCAATGACCTCAGTGAGCACGTGAGTGTCGCCTCGTCTGTACCAACTGCACAAGCATATGCAGAGAGAGAGAGAGAGAGAGAGAGAAAAACAGAGAGAGATCCAGATGTTCTGATCCAGATGTGGACAGAAACGTGCTCAATATGCAAAGTGCACTGATGCTTTTACAAAACATTCAAAGCCTTTTTGCGCCATGACAATGTCTCACACACACACACACGTTCATGGTCAGTTGGGTGTGTTTGCATTGTGTTTGCTCATTACAAATGCTCATCATAATTATACTGGTAAGATTTCTTCTCCAGTGAACACAAACTGGCCCTTTTATCGTACAGAAAACATCCAGCCGAGCCACATGTTGCACAGCCAAGTGTTGGCGCTCGCTCTGCATGTACCGGCGCGGAGACAGAAAAATGAAGCGAAGGGGAGCAAGGTGAGAGTGGAGTAAAGTACAGACAGGCGGGAGCATGGAGACTCATAACCAAGTCTCACTTTATTCCCCGCTGCCTCGACCCAGTGGACTTTCCCTCGCTCCTCTCGTCTGCGACGGTTTGACAGACGGGGCCTTTTACTATTGTATAAAGGTGTCGCAAAATATGTCATCCGTCTCTCTCTCTCTCCCCCCCCCCGGTGGACCAGTGTCAAACTCACTCTCATATAAGATGATGCTTGCCTGACAAATGGCCCTGGGCATGCCAGCCCGGGAGAGGGGACGGGGACAGGGGGAGGGAGGGGGCGAGCGAGGGGACGAGGGGCCATTTTAATATTAGGATGATGGAGACACTGCTTGGAGTTTCGGCCCAAGGGCTCCGAGCCAGATTACTTCTTTAGAGGAATGAATTTAGCACCCCCCTCCCGCTCCCGCCCGCCCGCCCGCCCCCGCACTGCCGCCGCCACCGCCGCCACAGGAGAGTGAAAGTTTACAAAACTTCTCCAGGATGGAGTGCAGGTTTACACAACCGCTCATGGGTGCTGCTGTTGATAACCCAGGTGATTTATGGGATACGAGGCCGCGACTTCCAATGGAAAAATTACTCAGGCTTGACTTGAAATTACAGTGCAGAGGCTCCTCGCTGTATTGTGTTGACTGCTGACTGTGTGTGTATTTGTGTGTGTGTGTATCCAGGGAAGGTTCACTACTTTTACTACATTTTGAATGCGGATAAGAAGCACTTTATTTATATGCAGACACATTCCCTGTCTCTAAAGCAGGCAAACCCAAATTTAAGTAGCATACAATCAAGATCTGACACCACGCAACCTTTTGTGCTGCATCACATTAGGTCTGCAGGGAAGAAAAGATGTAACGGTTACATTCTGTAGCTTAGTGATGGTGAAGCTCGCAGAGGGAGAAAGTCATTAGGATTAAAGGCGCAATTAGATGGCAATCGTCTGAGTTTAACGGACAAATTGAAGTAACATTTGCTTTGCGGCTGGAGGAACAAAATAAATACAATACAGCATACACACACACACACAAACACACACACACACCTATATATATACATGCACATTAAGTATACACCTACACACACATCAGGGCAGGTGCATTAGATGCTTCACCATAGGCGAATGAGTAGCTGACTGGCAAGGTCACAAAGATTTTGGATGAGTATGCAGGGCACCAATGAACCAGAGCAGAAAGCAGAAGAGTGGGAAGTACACACACCCAACACACACACACACGCATGCACACACACATCGTTCACACACAAGTCTGCAGGGATCTCCGTGTATCTCTCACGCGCACATTCCTGGCACACAGTCTCGCTTCTAGCCAGCAACACCAACAAGCAAACACACACACACTAACACACACACACACACGCACGCACGCACGCACGCACCCGCGCACACACACACACACACACACACACACACACACACACACACACACACACACACAACACACACACACACACACACACACACACACACACACACACACACACACATACATTCATGCACAAACGCACAAGGGCAAAGAAGCTGCCCCGATTAAATTGGTTTATTTAAGGGGGAGAAAAGCAAGTTTGGCAGTCAGGGTGAAAAAGAGCAGATAGGAGGTCGGTCCATCCGTTTTCCGCCGCTTATCCGAGTTCAGGTGGTGGAGGCAGCAGGCGAAGCAAGGCAACCCAGATTCCCCCTCTGCTCCAGCCACGTTCCTCCTTCCCCCTGCTCCTCTCAGGGGATCCCAAGGCGTTCCCAGACCAGATGGGCTGTCTAATCCCTCCAACTTTATTCTGGGTCTGTCCCGTGGTCTCCTCCTCCCGGGTTGGACGTGCCTGGAAGGAAGAAGGACATGGAGGGCGATCCTGATCCCAGTCGTTTCACACTTGGCCGATCCGCTGCCCATCAGAGGTCAATGCATAAGCAATAAATGTAGGGGTGGAGGCAGGATGGGAATTAGAGGTCACATCACAAATCATCATAGGGAAGCATTGATACAGCACAAAGATGGAACAAAAGAGGGACGAAGAAACATTTTTGACACATATTAATTTATCTGCATTACACGCTCGTGCTACCAGGCACGTCAATATGCACACACACAGGCGGGTACACGCCCACAAGCAGACAAGGTAAATGGTGAGAGAGGGAGAGAGAGAGAGAGACGTCCTGGCAGAGGAGACTGGAGCAGTTCCCAGCTGCTATTTGACAAGCAGCTAAACCGCATTAGCAGAAACAATGGAGCACTCAATCTCTCCCATATTCCTCAGAGAGAGAGTGAGAGAGCGGTAGAGGGGTGACAGGAAGGGGATTTAGCCTAATATACACTGGGGAGGGACGAGCTGAGGCTGAAGGCTGAGGCTGAAGCTGAAGGCTGAGTCTGAAGGCTTTGGCGTGACCCTGTTTCTGTCTGTCTGTCAGCTGGTGAATGAGGAATCATCAGTGGATAAGTAATGATCTCTTTGGGGCATTGACCCTCTTCCGTTATAGTTCATCTGATCTGAAAAATAAATGGTGTAACGCAGCTATGAGGCGAGTCTAGAGTGGTAGGAGTAAAAAATGTAAAGAAGATTTCCCTCAGAACTGGGGGAGGGAGAGACGTAGTGAGCGCTGACGGTCCGTCCTACAAGGAATCTCATCCTATTACGCACCTGTCTGTCTCTCTTTCAGCTCCCCCCCTCCCGTCCCTCAGTGGGCTAATGTAATCCTACAGCACGCCGTACGTATGGCCCAACTCCAGCTGAGTCTAGCACTGCAGAGCCCCTCGTCAAGATGATGTCCCTCTCTCTCCCTATATCTGCCCATCTGTCTCTCTCTCCTCTCTCTCCTACTTCTCCTCTCCTCTCTCTCTCTTTCTTTCTGACCAACACATCTCCATCTCCTATATTAGATAATGCACAGGCCCGCCACGTAAAGCGCAATAGATGATTCTATTCATGGTGACAACAGAGGAGAAAGGGGGAGGGGAGGAGGGATTATAAAGAGCAGGAGGCTAATTTAAGCGGTTGGAAAATGTTTGAGAGAGAGAGAGAGAGAAACATAGACAGACAGAGAAAGAGAGTGAAAGAGAGAGTGGGGTGGAGGGATGGAGGGTTAAGGTTTAATGGAAGTTCTTATGTGTAAAGGTGCCAACTGTCGGTGAGATTTGCAATACGCTGATATGTGAGAAATTCACAGCGCCGATTGTGGGAAGCACAATGCATTTCCCAGACGACTCTCCTCAACTTTGAATCGTGCTTAAATCACTAATGAACTATTACGACAAACGCTGTAAGTATATTCCACCGTGCTGACAGAGGCTGCGCTCCTGAGTCCAAGAGTGCCCACAATGAGGAATAGATCACCTGTCTATGTCTCTGGCTGCATCTCGCTTCCTCTCCCACCTAACCATAAAGGAAAATGACACGTGTATCCCTCATCATCTCCCACAGAATGATGTGACTCTGCAGCACTGTGCGGTATATAGTTAGCTGTTGGGTGCGGTGTGATGTATGAAGCGTAATGGCCAAGAGCCTTTTCTTAAGATTAATTGATACTAATGGGCAACACATTTAGGCCGTGAGTGATGGCTGCTATGCCGCAGACACGCTGGAGAATTCCGAGACACAAATCAAAGTCGCGGGCTGAGACCCCACCGCAGCGGTACGCTCCGTCTGTTCTGTCATCTAAAGTGCAGTCTGAAACAAAAGCGATCAGCGTTGCTCCTCTGCTACTTATCAAGATCTGAGGGTTAAGCTCCAGAAAGTGGAATCCACAGTTTGAAAACTTCAAGAAATGACTCAAGCAATAGTCAGATGTCATCAGTTATTATCTCAGTTAGGTTCTCTGTACCTGATTGTCCTGTCGGGGGTCATTTTGGACTAGAACCTATCCCAGCATGCACCTGGTGTGAGCTGTGGTCGCCAGTTCTCTTCTGCTGCTTCTACTTGGAACTGTGGGTGGAAGAGTGATGTCCATGTTGTGTTAGTGAGAAAGAGATACACAAATAAATACAATTATAATATCAAACTCAGTCAATTTCGCTGGCTGAAGCAGGTGACACACACACACACACACACACACACACACATACACATACACACACACATACACACACACACACACACACACACACACATATTGGAGAAAAGCTCTTATTCACACAGACCGCTCACCTGTGTGACATTTAGATATTGCGACATCAGCCAAAAAAAAGCTCCCCTCCAGAATATCCTTCTAGTGAAAGCTTCAGTTTTACATGAGAGAGCCAGACATCATTTATCATTACTGTGATTTACACCAAAATACAGAAATATTATTAACTTGTCAACAACAGGCCGTGGGCTGAATGCAGAGCTCACAAAGGCACCGGCTGCCATCCAACAATCCAGTCGGCGCGTCAGGAAAATGAGAAACGGGGGAGACGGGACGTGTTTTTGTCTCTATATTGTTTCTGTAGATGGATAATAACAGTTAGATAATGCATGAGGAACCTCCATGTCACAGCTGTATCAACCCATCATCGTCTTCTGCTGCGGTTCATCACTGATTCTGACTTGACAACTCGGTGAAAAAGCACCCAGCACTCAGCCAGGGCCAGGGTGACTCATCCAGTATGGCTGCCACTCCATCACGGTGGGGACGGCTCTCTCCCTCTCTCTCCCCTCTCTCTCCCCTCTCTCTCTCTCTCTCCCTCTCCCCTGCACCACCTTCTTCGAAAGTTCTCTTCTGCTCAGATGCTCCACCAACTCACACACACACACATGGCACCCTGCCTTGCCTCAGGATGGCTAAATCCACATCATCCCTCTCTACCGGCGTCACTGTTGTGATCCTCACTCCATTAGCATAATATTCCCATTCCCATGCTGGCCCACTCCTCCCCGTATCAGACAAACTGCGACGGGAATCATAGTGGGATACATCATACTCACTCTCACTCTCACTCTTCTTCTGCCGTGCGACTCCCTCCTTATCTGTCTCACTCTGCCTCTCTCTATCATTCTCTCTATCTAACTCACATACACACAGTCATTTCTTTCCCTCTCTGAGTCTGTTCGGGATGCCACTTAGCTTTATCCTTTCATTTCGCTGCCTCGGGTTCCTCCTTTCCTTCTTTTTCCGTTAAAAAGGATACAGCGTGACAGTGAGAGTAATGGCGCCTTTCTCTGTTTATGACTTTCTCCAACCACTTACCCCAATCATCTAAAACGTGTTTCTATCTCGCCACTTTCACCCCGGAGGTAACAGTGTCTTTGTTGGGAATGTGGCTACACTTTCACCATAACTCAGTGAAGCTTTCCACTTTTTTGGTCTATATTTGACTTTTGTTGCCACCTTTTTGCTTTTAAAAGAGCCGTATCGGATTTCACGCACAATTAAACCAAGTATGTGCCACACCTGCAGCCCAGTCATGGCCAAATCACCATCTGCAACAGCCACAAACAAGACAGAAATCATTCAAGCTGCAGGGTGAGCCAGGTTTGGAGCTGTGGCCTGTAGATTGTGTGTCTGCGGCTGGAGGGCTTGCTGGGCCATTGCAAGACCTTGTGGAGGAATTAGGAGTGTTGAAACTTCAAGATTACCCAGCCTGCCTCTGGCTACCCCACTAAGCAGTTCACTTGTGTAAAACCCAATGACGGAAAACTTCTGGATCTACTAAAAAACTGAAGTTAACCTCCGTGACTCAACACCAACTGCTCCACAGTGAAAGCCATAATCAATTATCTTCACTGGAAGGCTTTCACTTTGAAGCAGCTGCAAGGAGGAGCTAGATTTGTATTATCAGCATCGCACCACTGCAACAAAACTCTGCGACTCTTTTGTTTTTTCTGGTCGCCGTGATGCAAAAATACTTCAGGGTGACAGAGGGAAGGAAAACCGCACCGACGCCACTGAGAGGCAAATATCACTGCACACACACATGTGAATATCAATGAGGCAGAAAATCACTGCCTTCACAGGTATTGACATCTCTCTCTACATAATAAGAGTCAGGTGGCGTAAATGTGGCCCAGTCGGCGACAACAACAGCAACAAAATGGAACAGAAATTGGCCAAACACACTATTACAGCCAATGACCTTGTGGGAGGGGAAAGTATCTGAATCCTCCTGTTTTCCTTTCTGTCTTCCTCTTAGTCTGATTGCTATTCTGCAGCCACAACGCTGGCCTGATGTGCATGATGGAGGGATTACTTAACTTCATCCAACAAGGACAGAAGGGAAGACTGTGTCCTGCTCTGTCTGAATGTCAGCTGTTCAGACACTGGTGGAACCTGTAACTACTGTTGTGATATGTCGCCCCCTGTTGGCGAGTTTAATTCTCACCCAAAACATTAAAATAAATGTTGCTTTGCCTCTCAGTGGATTAAAGCATAAATGCAGAGTGAATAACGATCACTGCTTTTACCATTAATTTGCTGTCCAGCTGCTATGCAATGTAATTCTGAGTAACTACTAAATTCTATACTGAGTCAGAAAGCGAGGTGAGTATGGCATTGTAATAAATGAAAATGGATAATTAATCGAGACTGTTTTCTGGGTTGCAATAAATTCATGGATCCAATTCGAAAAAGCAAAAGATTTTATTAGATACTGCAGATTGTATTTATGGCTCACGTCCCTTCACCCACTGCTAACACATAGAATGGCTTGTTTACCGTACTAATACTGCCGAATGTTTTACTGCTATTCCTACTTGGTTACGTGTTTGATTATATGTGATTTGTCTACATTGTTATTTAAACTTGTGGAATGACAGAAGTGCAAAATGTGAAGTATTGTGTGCGTTGGAGGCTTTGAAAATGAATGGGAAGAGGGAAGTTCAAAAAACGACCAGCAGATGGCAGCAAATCACCTATTTTTTTAAAAGTCACAGCCAGTCAGTTTCGCAGTGAGTTATTGTGGTTTGGTGGAAGAAAGGGAGAGACAATGAAAGAGGGGGGATGTATATTTTTCCGTTTTTGGTCGGCAGGCTCAGCATCTGATTGGCTGGCGTTTTTTTCTCCCCTTGTGAATTTTCCCCTATAAAACTTATGATGAAGTAAAAGCTTCATACTTTTGAAGTGCGCACCAGAGCTCACTTGGTGGAATTTACTGACTTGCGGGGACGAGTATAGGCTTCAATTGGATTCTACCTCTACGTTGGAATATCATATCTAACTTTATAGCTGCCGTATATTAATCAACATTTTTCCCCGCTTCTATAGATTAACTCTTCTCTCTGTTGTTTAATTGGCTTTCACGCACTACTTTGCGTCATGGCGAACTCGTGTCTCCAATTAAGCGCCTTTCTGATGAGCTTCATCGGCTGGCTGGGAATCATCATCGCGACAGCCACCAATGACTGGGTGACCATGTGTAAATACGGCCTGAACACCTGCAAGAAGATGGATGAGTTGAGCGCCAAGGGCCCCTGGGTGGACTGTGTCATCTCCACTGGGCTGTACCACTGCGTCTCCCTCACACGGCTCCTGGACCTGCCAGGTTCTACATTATTTTACTTTTGACCTCTTATATTGTAATTTAAGTCCTTTTTCTTTAACACAAGGCTTCTGCAGAAATGTAAAAAACCAGCATTGTGTTGTTTGTGCAGCGTACATCCAGGCCACTCGTGCCCTGATGGTCACAGCCTCCATTCTGGGTCTCCCGGCAGTGGGGCTGATCCTCATGTCCATGCCCTGCATCAGCTTGGGCAATGAGCCCCAGAGCTCCAAGAACAAGCGGTGCATCCTGGGAGGAGTGCTGGTGCTCATAGTGGGTAAGAGACTGAGCTGCACTTTACACTTATACTTATTTAGCAAACAGAGGCTGAGGGGGTCAAGGGCCGGGGAAAATTGAAAATCATCAGTTTAAGTTGTGTGTATGCTCACACACACGCAACTTTCCTGTCACTGACCTCACTTAACCCCACTTTCAAAGCTTATGAGCTTCTGAGACCATGCCTGGTTTCCTCCCTCGGGTAGACACACACGCATACATACATACATACACACACACACACACACACTATTATGATCTGGTTCCATCCATCCCTCCCCCCCACAGATCACATTCCTCTCCTCCACCTACTCTCATCCACACCCTGCCTTGTCCCGACCCGCATGGAAACTCATTCCCTGTGTTGTCCGGTTTACTGTGCTTATAAATATTTTATTGGTTGCCACAGCATTTTCCAACGCCTTTGTCCCTGGACTCCTGTGACCGTTGTTTCAATTTTCCACTGCCCCCGTCATAGCTTCTGCAGTGTATCCAACAAAAGCAAAACATCATCCAATAACCCTATGCATCCTTGTGAAACAGTTAAACCCCTGACTCCATTAATTGATTTTCTGTTTTGTCATGCTAAGTGCAGTGTGTGTGTGTGTGTGTGTGTGTGTGTGTGTGTGTGTGTGTGTGTGTGTGTGTGTGTGTGTGTGTGTGTAAATCCACTCGCTGAATTGCTTCTCACAGGTTTCATTCTGGCAGCAGAAGGTTTAATAATTTTGTTGACTTTGTCCCGTGAAGCTTCGGTCAGGGAGCTTTTCAATCCTCTCTTTATCCCAATAGGATTTCTCATCCTGCTACTGTATATTCAAACTGTATCAGCGCTAAAAGGATTTCATACTTTATTAGCTTCTGTGGTAGTCCGTACTGGCAACAATCCAAGGTAGATGAGATGTGTCTTTGTCAGCTGTACAGAGAGTTAATATTTATGTTAGTTTTACAGGCTAAGCTCCTTTTCTGTAGTTCAGCAAAAAGCTTAAATAACACCGCAGAATCCAGATGCCCTCTAATATTTTTCTCACCATTCTTTCTCTTCTATATGCATGCAGCATATTGTGTAATTAATGTATCAGATCTAAACCATTCCTCTGTTCTTGCTCCACTTTTGCAGTAAAAGTTCATCAAAAAATTGTAATTAAGGTATAAAGAGCATTAAGATCTACTGTAGGTCATTGAAGACACATGGGAAATCGTATGACTGTTTGGATTTGCTCAAACAAAGAGCAAAACTATGTGACTTGCTCTATAAGTATGTATTGAGTGTAGTATTGTTTCCCAGATCCACTTTTCAATGTCAAACTGAATCATATCAAATATATATGAGCCAATGTAACACACTGTACATGGTCCCTTAGGGCTTTATAGACCACACCACAAAATGCTCCAGACAGAGCTGCTGCTGTCTAAGAATACAAGGAAAAAACTCTTAACAAGCTTGAACAAATATGGGAATAACTTGACCTTTGGACACATGTTGGTGCTTTACTTGAGGAAGACATTTAGCTGTTTACTCTGGTAAATATACAGATCACATTATTGGAATACATTTTGCTGCTGAGGGTTACTTTAGTGTTTTGGTGTAATATTAACATGTTCAGGGATTTGAATGCTTGTTCCACCAGTGTGGTTTGGGTTATTTGCACACACACGCACGCACCCACGCATGTACGCACACACACACACACACGCACGCACGCACACACACCTTACCTTCTGCTGCACCCTTTGGCCTCCCCCAGTTCATCCCTGACCTCTTCTGCCTGTCTGTCCTCAGGGCTGTGCAGCATGGTGTCGACCGTTTGGTTCCCCATCGGCGCCCACCATGAGCACAGCCTCATGTCGTTCGGCTTCTCCCTCTACACCGGCTGGGTGGGCACTGTCCTCTCCCTGCTGGGTGGCTCCCTGATCACCTGCTGCTCCACGGAGTCCTCATCCAGCGGCTACCACGACGACAACCGCTTCTACTACTCCAAACAGGGAGGGGGCAACCCGCCGGCCGCCTCGACCACCAATCACGCCAAGAGCGCCCACGTCTGAGGCCTGGAGACATATTGACACCTGAGTGGACGTGTAAGGGACAGTAACACCATATGTGTATATAGAGACACACTGAAACGGAGACAGAAACACTCAAACACACATTCAGACACAAACAAAGATGGAGACACACATACACGCTTAAATACACACATTTTCTGAAGGAGCACACATACATGTATCACACAAAACAAAACACACAGAGAACAAAGACTTTTGTTATGGGACGGATTGTTATTGGTGTCACAGCGCTCGTCTCCCCGTCTCCTCGGGTGTGTGTATGGACTCACCCCTCGGTTGCGTAATAGAGCAACTCCATAGGTCACTACTTGCACAGCAGCCCGGGCTCCTAATCAGCACGGTGACGCTCTTGAGCTTTGATATTATTTCCCCATTTAGATGTAAGTAGATATGAATGTGCGAGTGCCTTTCTTGATAAATATGTTTCTGGATATATTACAATATCTATTGTTTTGACGTGAGCAGGATTTGACAGTGTTTATGTTGAGTAATGCAAATGTGTTTTTAAATGTTGTCACGAAAGGTTTTATGTACTTTTTAGACAGTATTTTGTCCTGGAACGCCACATCTGATTCAATTTAAAAAAATCGCACTGTTTTCCAATCAAATGCCATATGGTTAATTCCCCGAGCTGATTAATTAAAGGGGACATACGCTTTTTTAAATTGCCTCTTCAGTACTATAGGGAGTGTGTTGTTGAACGTGATCAAAGTTGTAAAGTTCCTGCACTGCTCTGAAAGCTTCATCAGTATTAGTTAGACACAGTTTGTAAGGTTAGAAAAAAGTAAAGGCCCCGTTTTCACTCAGTGTGCACGGTGGTTCTACTGCACGTGCGAGTAGAAGTGGGTCAGCATGTTTTTTGCACATTAAAGCCAATGTTGCCCTGCGAGGTGAAATCTGATGTTCAGTTCCATATCTCCATCTTTGGATCGTTTTTCAGCATACTAAGTTGTGCTGTTTAACCTGCTTCTGTGTACAAACATCCAGTGATAAAAACAACTCATCTAATGGAATCACAAGGGTTAATTTGACACTTTGATTACACTTCTTCTCTTTCTTTACGTACAGTAGTTTCATAGACAAACTGTGCAAAATACAACTTTCAATGTTTAGCTTCGGTTTCAGAAATGTGATGACTTGAATGTTCAATATATCAAAATGACTCTGAGCTGAGGGTTCAATATGGTTATTTAATGTTTCACTGGTTTTGTTCTTGTTTGACTTTCTATAATAAAGGTAAAAGTTGAAAACGGCTTTGTGTCTTGTTTCTAACTCGAGATTCTCATTCCACACATTCTCCTCTTTCCCCATTCTTGGTACTGGATTACAATGTGTGTGTGTGTGTGTGTGTGGGGTGTGTGTTTGTTGTGTGTGTGTGGGGGGTGTGTGTGTGTGTGTGTGTGTGTGTGTGTGCAGTAAAATACAAGGACAAGGAGAAAAACAATACTTAGGGTCATATCAGTCATGTGACCCACTTCCCCCCCCACACACATACAGACAGTGTGAGAGGCAGATGGGAGGGAATAGCTATGTGCTGATTAAAGTATCTGAATGCGTGTGTGTGTGTGTTTGTAGTGTAGCTGTTCACATCAAGGTCACTGAGTCACATCATAGCTATTATACGATACATTGGTAACAATACGTGTCATCTTATTGTGAACATTTCCCATATTTGCATGCTCATCATCTTCACAACTTCTGTGTGAGGAGTGTGTGTGTGTGTGTGTGTGTGTCTGTGTGTGTACAGGTTTGTATGTGTATGTGTGTATTCTCTGCTATGTAATGGTGTTCCAGGCATGGAGCCATTGCATCCACAGGAGGCCGGTGGGATTGGTTGTATTATGCACAAATGTTGCTCACTGAAATGATTCTGATTCTATAATGGAAGAACAATTATATTATTTTAACTTAATTATCTGATGGATCCCATTTCCATGCTGCCTTTTCCAATTAAAGTGAACGGTTTCCGACCTCTTTTTCCAGGATGCAGCCCCCGCAGAGAACAGAGTGCCGAACCTCCCTTCAGCTGCCATGTAGGTGGCAGAGCCGAGAGAGGGAAAGGGGTGGGGAGAGGGAGAGAGAGAGGGAAAAAAGGAGAGAGAGACAGAGAGAGTGAGAGAGAGAGGGGGAGAGAGGGAGTGTGAGATAGAGAGAGACAGAGACAGAGACAGAGACAGAGACAGAGACAGAGCGAGAGAGAGAGAGAGAGAGAGAGAGAGAGAGGGAGATACACTGTAATCCAAACACAGCGTGTCTTGTGGTTACACTGTGTTCTTGTTTATTGAAGCTAAACTCCTGCTGGGAAAAATGTGGGTTGTTGGCTCTGAGTGCAGATTCTGAGTGACTGACAGTAAAAATGTCACGTTAAATTGATGTTATAGCGATTTAATAGATTTGGAAATGCCCGACAAAACATTCTTGTCGCAATGATACAAATAGATCAAAGCCATGCAGCATCTGTGTTTCGGTTACTTATCCAGATTTTTTAACAAATGAAAAGTTCATCACCAGATGCTTTACAGGATGAAATCCTTTCATTTGTCCTCGAATTGAACTGCTTAAAGAAGGGCCTTGATGTATGATAATGCAAAACAAGTATGGATTGCGTAATATCTAGAGTCGTCCATTTAGGCTTTTTTGTTGTTGTTCCTTATTTCTGTGATCATTGAGCATTGTCACGAAACCCGATCCATCCAGTCAGTCAAACCCTTTGGCCCTGAACTGCCCTACAAGTTGTATTGAGGAGTTGTTCTTTATTTCTGGAAGATGATGATGTCACTATGTAACACACCCAGTTAGACACCCACAAAGCATGAGTGTTGGCCAACACATGGTTGACCAATCAAAGCAACAAAGTGTAGAAGTCGTGAATTCATGTATTTCTGCCCATCAAAGTGTGGCAAAGCTTTTAAAATAGACTTGTGAGCAAATATATGTGTGTGTGTGTGTGTGTGTGTGTGTGTGTGTGTGTGTGAGAGAGTGAGTGTGTAACGTCTTCTATTCTCTGTGTAAATTCCACCAGCGACATTGTCAATAAATAAACTGAGTCAAGTCTTTTCTTATTTGCAATAAATAACTTTTCATTGTTGCGTGGAAGCGATATCAACAACTTAGCAAAGACAGTGCAACCAGGAGCAAAAACCACCACACACACACACACGCACACACACACACAAACACACACACATGGAAGAAACCATTGCAAAAAATCAACAGAAGAACCAACTACATTATACAACTACAATTTTTCTTCTTTTTTCTTTTTTAAAACCCAAACTATACAGCAGAGAAAAGGAATATCTAGTAGTTGCAAGAGAAGCCAGCCTCAACACATTCCAACACACACTGGACTGGACACGCAGAGCCGAGGAAGAACATGGCGTAACTTTCACCCAGACCAAGGAAACTCATAGTAGTTGGCTTTAAAAGCGATATTTCCTTATGCTTGTGGTTTGTTTACCTTTTTCTGAATTGTAATAAAATAGTTTCTGCAAGTTTTCTGTCTTTTTTCAAACTCTTATTTAAATTCTGTCCCTTTCGGCCTAAACCATCTACCCTCCTTCAAAGGGAAAAGCTTTTTTTTTACTCCTCAGTTGTTAAAAATATATTTCAGCAGTTTCTCTCGAGCCTCCGTATGATCGATTTGAAAACAGGAAATGAAGGCCGATAATTTCGCCCAGTTCTTATAGCGCACACCTGGAAGTGAAACAGCTGTAGAAAAATACTTCTCTTTTACCTCACGCCTCCTTAAATCTTGTAACCGCTGTACTCAAACTGGCTAACAATACTTTCGTTAAAATACTACATACTAATCTGCACCCCCCACACCCCCCTTGTGTATTCAGAATGGTACGCTCTGTCTGTATCTCATGGAAACTTCTGTCCCTCTTGTATGTGAGAAGTGAAGGAATATGGTGGACTTTGGCTAGCAGAGGTTGTGACTGAGAAGAAGAGAATACAGGGGGTTGGGGGGGGGGAGAAGGTAAACTTCAGAAGGTTGAAGGAAGAGGTGGAAGCGCTGGCCGTCGCACCTGTGAGTTTGCTACATGTCGACCTCCGTTTCCCGAACAGAGCCTCGGTTCTCACACCTGAGATCGCTGACATTGAATCAATTAGTAGAATCAATCAATCAAATCAATCCATCTCCCCTTTCTTCCCCCTGCAGGTATCAGATCCGCGCCTGTGTCTCGGTTTCAGGAGTCGTTATCGTCTCGTTGCGATCAGTCACCACATGCAAATACAACATTTTACAACATTTTTCTGGGCCTCGTGCGCCGCAGCATGCTACACGTTCACCGGGCAGCCACATGGAGGCGCAGGCAGGGGGGGGCAGAGGGGGGAGGGCAAACGACATTTCACGCACACATACATACCGAACATGCAGTCACACACTCTCACACGTATGCGTACACATACACACACACACACACACACAGCAGCGAATATAGAAAGTCAACTATACAGTCCAGTGTAAGAGGCACTAACACCCCTCTCTGTTTTGGCTGAGCTGTGAATGCAAAGCAGTCGGTTTCTGACTTGTTTTGGTCGATAAAGTTGTGTGTTTTGGATGAGGCTGACGGGGTATCAGTGTGGCGTGGATGTGAGAGGAGCAGAGGTAGGGTGGGGGTTGGGGGTGGGGTTCAGCGTGGCATTCTTAGATTTAGTGCATTAGACAAATAAGGCTTCCCTGGAAGGGACAAATGCAGCAACAAGGGGGCACGGGGGGAAACAAGGGGGACAATCAGGACATAGAGCAGCTATTGTAGAAGAGCCCCCACCCTCTATAAAAGAACATGGAGTCAAACCCACACATCCTCATGAACTATACAGGGTAGTGATTTGATTGATTTTCACAAAACCTCCTCAGGGGTGAAGCAAGTGCAGGTAGCAAGTAAAGAATCGGGTGTCAGCGTTGCAAAATGGGGACGATGTGGCAGCAAAGTGGAGGTGAAATGCTCCCCAGTGAGGAATGAGATGATGGACAGCAGACACCCTGAGGTGATACAGGAGGTGATGGAGCTTCTGGCCTCAAGCAGTGGAGCTCAGGGAGTGATTCACCGTTTCAAATCCTAAATGGAAACCAATTCCGGATGCAGCATTTGTGGCGAACGGTGACGGGAATGAGACGGAGAGAGAATGAGGCGAGACGCAGGGGAAGGAGAGGAGAAGAGAAGAGGGACAAGGAGGAGGACAATAACAGGGTTGGGTCAATTGGTTTTCAGTTTACTCAAATCAAAAGGGAAAGTGCAACATCTGTCTCATGAGTCTCCAGCTCAATAACTACCAATTTGTGTTTAGGGACAAAAACACACTTAGTATGTAAACAGGGAAGAGAATCTATTTCCTGAATTGAATGAACTGAAAATGACTTAATTCCCAACATGGATAAGCAGAAACAGAAAGAAAATCATACCCATCCCCCCGCCCCCCCCCCTCCTTCTGTTCCTCTCTCCCCTCTTTTTTGAAGACACACTGATGAGCTGTGAGTGCACGTCTGCCTCTGTGTTTCAGCTTCATGCCGTAGGGGTGAAAACGGAACACAACCACATACGGAACACAACAACTTCAACAGCACACTTTATATTTACTCATAGATATGAGAAGGAATATATATGTGTGAGTTCCATTGCACACACACTCCGCGCACACACTCACACTCACACACACATAAAATGAAAGTATCCAAACTCACATACACAACAAAGATGAAGGCACTATTGCAAGCAAAGTCCAAGTACTATTTGAGACAGAAAACATCGATACCCCTTTTATCCTCCCCCAATCCGCTCTTTTGGTCCCTTGGGCTAGATGTCAGAGGTCAGGTGGAGGCAGGTAAAGATGGACTGGAGTGGTTAATAAGTGTAAGTAAAGTATTTGCGTGCACATTTAAGTGTATGTGCAGCTGCTTTCCTGTCTCTTGCAGAGAACCGTCAGACCTCAGCTGAGGAAGCAGCCCGGCCTTGGCATGTTGTCATCCTTTCCTGTCTATGAAACAGGAAGTGAGGCGCAAATTAATCTCTGCCCGACTCATCACCCTCTCCCCTCCTATGTCCCGTAATGGAACAAACAGCTCAGTCATCGTCTGGGTCCCAATATCGCACAGTTCACCCCTACGTGAACCCGTTATGCATTTTATCTCTTGCTAAGTTTGCAATTTCCTATCTTGCTTTGTCTTTACGTGGGAGGTGGACTCCCGTAAGTGAAAAACAACTGAGTGACTAAGTGTGTGTGACGTGATGAACGACCTTGACGTCCGTCCCCGTTCACCACGTGAGCAGGGGGAGCCAGGCGTGGCAGTGATATGTGAAACAAAAACTGACCCACTGGCAGGAAACCATCAAGCCCAAGGGTGCGACACACAAACAAGTACACACACATGCAGGTGGGCATGCACACGCACACTCGTACAGGCACACCGATGCACACACACACACGAGCACACACACACACACACACACACACACTACTGTTCCCCTCCCTCCTTCCCTCCCCCCAGGCAGCAGACAAGGCAGTACATTCAGGGTAACACAGAGTCAGTCCCCCCCCTCAATAATCCATCGGATCCTCCTCCGGTAGGCCGTGTTCGGCATTGGTCCTGTCTCCACCTTTGGATGCCGCCGTGTCACTTTTGGGCTCCCCCTCTGCGGGCGGGGTCAGACCCGATCCCCCCGCCGGCGCGCCCCAGGCGTCACTTGTGGGAGGGTAGAAGTCGTCGTCGAAGCCGCAGAAGCCCTCGTCTACGCCCTGGTCGTAGCGCTGGTAGGTGGAAGCGTGCGCCTCATTCTCCCGGGCCCTGACCTCTAGAGTGCTGTGCCACATGCCGTAGCCGAAGTAGATGAGAACCCCTGAAAGGACACACACACACACACACAGGCACAGGCTCAAGGAGCTGTTTGCTGAGCTGAACACACACGTTCCACATCAAAGAGAAAGGGTGAAGGCTGTGTAAACAAAAATACTGTAATTCATCCCACTCAGAGTGAGTCACCAGAAAGCTGCAAACCTACACAATGTGTGTGCGGACAGAAGCAGAAAGAAAAGAAGAAGAAGAAGAGGACTGAGTACTGGGGTGGACGTCATTTCTCACATTCCTCCATTGTTTGCGTGTGGCAGAACTATAAGCCACTGCAAACATCCAGTAAATATCAGTCTTCCCTGTATGTCCAGGGAGACAATATGAGAAAGAAAATGTCTGCAAAACATCCTCAGCATGTTTAGGTCTCTAAGGTTCAGAGAATGTATTTCTTTGAGAATACTACTACTACTACTATGAATACTAATAATATTGTTCCGTCAATCTGAAACATTTCCCCTGGATGTAACACGATCACGTTCTGTCTCCTCCATCCTGTCTTGACTTACCCACAATGCACCAGATGGAGAATCGGATCCATGTGATGGCTGACAGTTTAAGCATGAGGTAGATGTTGACCAGCATGGCCGAGGCGGGTACAAAGGGCACGCAGGGCGCCATGTAGGGCAGCCGCTTAGGGTTCTCCGGTTGCTGGAGGATGATGACGACGAGCAGAACAAGGACGACGATGAAGGTGATGAGCAGCAGCAGAGCCCACCAGCTACCCTCGCCAATACTGCTCGCACCTGGAACAAGTGAGATCGAAGACAGAAATAATTAATTTACCGTTTGTAAATCCTCTGAATCCGTATTGAACTCAACCAGTTCTCACCGAAAATGATGAAGGAGCAGAAGGCAAACATGAGGATGAAAAGGAAGAGGACGCAAACAGTGACGGTTTTCCCCGTGGCTACAGTCGGCCGGTCCATCTTCCCCGGAAGGCCCAGACGGATCCTCAGGGTGTAGTACCGCGGTCCGATCAGCTTCTTCAAGCGACGTGACACTCCGCCCTCCGACTCCTCCGCCTCGATGCCGGTGGTCATGTCCACCGTCCCGTAGTTTGGGTGGTTGGCCGCGTAGGCGGTCTTATCCGTTTTGCCGATCAGCATCTCGTTGTCGCCCAGGGACGGCAGGTTTTTGGCGCCGCAGGTGTTGGTGGGCAGGCCTCCGTACTCGTCGACCTCGCTGGTCGGGGAGCAGGCTTCTTTCTCGCACTCGGCCAGGACGCCCTCCTTCTTCTTGTTGTTCTGCTCCTCGGACAGGAAGTTCACAAAGCCGTGGATGTCGCCCTCCGGTTGGTAGCGCAGCAGCAGCACACACAGACTCACCTGCAGACCGAGAACAGAGAATCTTGAATCATTCACGAGTTTTAAAGACGTGACGCAGGACGTTTTTATATGAAGCTCCTTTGGGTGTCTGTGATCATATTAGTGATTCTGTCACACACTGCAGGAAGGATAACAGTGTTCACACTGAGCTGCATTCCTATACTGTGCGATGTCATCACAGTCTGCAGGATAAATAAGAACAAAAAACATCTTAACTCAGATCTTTCCCAGAATATATGATTTTAGATTGGACTCTCGATGATCTCCACACCCACCGAGCTATAAAAGGCCATAAAACACTAACGCTAACAGAGAGGGGGATGGGCAGGAAGCAAATGATGGCTGATGTGTGTTGCATCAAGGCCTCACCAGTGTATAAGCCAGCAGGGTTCCTATAGACATCATCTCTATAAGGTCTCTGAGGCTGACCAGGAGGGACAACAGAGCAGCCAGGAAGCCCGACACCACACAGGCCACAGCGGGGGTCTCTGTGTAGGAAGACACGTTGGCCAGGAACCTAAAGAGGAACGCGTGAGGATGGAGTCAGAGACGGTCATCAAGACGGTGGATGTGAAAACAAAACCAGTCAGGGTAACACTCACTTAAAGAGCAGGCCGTCCCCAGCCATGGCGTAGATGACCCTGGGCATGGGGAACAGGGACCCCAGCAGAGAGACGGTGAGCCCGGCGATGGATCCCACAGCCACAATGTACTTAGCAAACATGCAGCCGTGTACAGCGAACATCTCCATGAGCGGGGCGTCGGCGTCGATCTCGTTGTACGGCACCATCAGAGTCAGGATCACGGACACCTGGAGTGAGGAGGGTCAGAGGTCAACACAGAATATGGATTTATGGGTTATAATAAAAGCTTTGGGGGAGAAAGTGAAAAGTAATCACGACTCTTTATTCCAATGGAATTTCTTTATTCATTCTGCAGTTTGTGTTTCTGATTCTGATACTGACACACATTCATACTCTCATAGCATAATCTCAACGTGCTGAGCTACACTCACACACTCCGGTTTGACACAACGCACTGCATCACAGGCAAGACGTTCATGCGTCATGCCTCTCTCCCTCTCTCTTTCTCTCTTTCTCTCCCTCATCCTCTCTCTCTCTCTCTCTCACTCCCTCTCTCCCCCCCCTCTCTCTGCGTGTGTCTTTGAACCTCGCGTCTGACGCGTGAAACCATGCCGGGCCATCTGTCACAGATATTTTGCCGCACAGAGAGGGATTTTGTATTAACAGATTAATGGCGGAATAAACACTGAAAGAGAAGGAGTGATGAAAAGACTAACCCTTACAGAGAGAGAAAGAGAGATAGAGAGATTAGTTCCCATGGCCGCCTGATACTATTAAACCTTTTGGTCCAATCCAGACTCCACTAATGACAAAGACAAGAATATTCTGTAGGGAATCCCTGTCCTGGTTGATGGCGTTTGTTGGTTGACGGTGCAAAGCTTCCTCTGCTTGTGTTCAGGTACTTTTATATTTTCATTCAAGCGTTTCCACAGTTTTCATTCAACAATATGCCCACTTGAAAGTAAGAGTTTCATGAGATCCAGCAAAGGAACAATAAGTTCCACCATGTTTCTTGCTGGTCTGCCTGCTTGTGAAGTTTGGATCTGTATTCCCTCTGAAACCAATGTTACCAGGAGAAAATCCTCTATTTAAGGGATTTATGAAATCGGAGCGGATCCTGACAGCAGAATCACTTTCAAATGCTTAGACGGTGACTCACGTTTGATCAAAGAGAGAAAGAAAGTCAGAGAGGCTGACGAAAGAGATAGGTTGAGAAAGGAAGGGTGCAGGGAGAAAAGAAAGAGGGAGTGGAAGAAAGAGGCAGGGTGTGGGCAGGAATGGAGTGAAAAGAAGTGTGTGAATTTTGGAGTTGATATTATGTTGACCTAAGATAACCCTGATAGGCCTCAGTCAGTGGTGTCCATGGAAACAACCATCTAGGGTGTTATGTTGAAGTTAGGTGTTTGGAGGGCTGTTCAAGATCAGATAGGGGGAGTAATTTACACATATTGTATGTGTGAGTGAGTGTGTGTGTGTGTGTTTCTCCATCACTCACAGAGACGTAGGCAGTGAGGCAGGTGATGAGCGAGGCGGTGATGGCGTATGGGATGGAGGTGTTTGGACTCTTGGCCTCTTCTCCCGTTGTAGCGATGATGTCAAAACCAATGAAGGCGTAGAAACAGGTAGCTGCACCCTGCATCACCTGTCACACACACACACACAGAAGAGGCGGTGAAGTGTGTAAAAAGCTATAATTGGGTGTTTTGTATTGTATGTGCTCCTGCAAAGGTTTGCACAGGGATTATTCACACACCCCTGACCAGCCGAACGGCAGGAATCGCCCATCGTCCCAGTTCTCCCCGCTGACGAAGAAGAGCCCGGCGATCATCATGAACACCCACACCACGAGGTTAATGACGTTCAGGACGTTGTTGAAACCCACAGAATTCTTCACTCCCAGAGCCACTATCACTGTCACGAGCAGAGCAATCAGCAGAGCCAGCAGGTCCGGGTACGACTGCTCCCCTTTACCTAGAAAGAGAAAGGGAAAAGAAAAGAAAAGGAAAAGAAGGAAAGGCGTGATGAAGCATTCCACACTTTTACTGGGCTGTGGAGGGAACAGGCAAACATTACATTTCCATTACAGTGTGGAACAGCTGCCGTGTCATGTGACCACTCCCAGCGCTTTTGTCGGTGGCCAACAGGAAATGACCGACAGGGCAGAGTCGCACAGATAGAGGCACTGGCACGTACGACTGCTCTACTAGTGTTACACAGGATTTGCAGGCATTCCTCCCATCAGTGGTGTGCATGACCTGGAAAAACCTGAATCATTTTGATACCCATGATGCCACAGGGCTTTGTCACTTTGTCCATAGTAAAATCACTCAATGTGCAGCCGTCCATTTGGCCAGTGTCAAACAAACAGCGAAGCAGAAACCGTCTCAATAAAGGAAAACTAATCAATCAATCGATGCGCAAGAACACTTTTTGGCCCTATGAGTGCATTTCTGCGGCACTCTGGCCAAAGCAGCATCACTGAGAGAAGCACAAATTTGATGTAATTTGTTCTTGATTTTGCAGCAGCAGCAGATTAGTCTGGATGGGAAGGAAATCGTCTTTCAACAAGTAGAGCTGGACATATGGGCCATAGTTGTACAGCTGTGCAAGGTAACAGCCTGCCCGCTGACCTTCACCTTCCTCTGGGGAAACAAAGTATTTTTCCTGTTGAGATCACCTGGGAATATCTGTCTGACATTCATGCAATCTTGTCTTGATAATCACAGACGCTTAAGACAGAATCTGAACTGTCCCTGCTTGTGGTTTTGTATCTGTTTTGAATGATATTCATGTCAAATAGTATCAAAATCTGAGCACAATCATACAATGTTTCCTTGCAAATAAGTCAAAAGCTACTTTTTTGTATTACATTCTGCATGAACATTCCGAAGTAATCGGAGGAAGCTGGAAATGTACATAACCCTGAGAAGGACTCTCACTCTTTCAAAGTGAAAACAGTCAAAAAGTCTTCATTCTGCCTGTTTCCAGCTCATGTCCTCTCCCACTCACCCAAACCTTTAAGCGTTCCAATGTGTGAAATCATGAAGTTGCTAATGCTGTGATTGGCCAGCGAATCCGCCATGCTGCTGAGAGCCGAGGCCCCAGCCGCCGTGCCAATCAGATACTCCAGGATTAAATTCCAGCCGATGAAAAAGGCCACGCACTCTCCCACCGTCACGTAGCTGTACGTGTAGGCCGAGCCCGTCGTCTTTGGCACGCGCACGCCGAACTCTGCGTAACACACTCCTGCATGGGATAAAAAGGGGGAGACCAGACCACAAGACAAACACAAACACACACATATCTTTCAACATTATAATCCAATTGAGAGGTGTAATTGTATGGTATTGATAGCAGAAGTAAGATGCTACTAAGATATCCCCTGAGTGCCTTCTAGTGTTATAGATTTGCCTCTGTAATGTATTTGCCCTTGCTATAAGTATGAAGTTATTAAAAGGGCCTTCGTATAAATCATCCCTGTAAGATGGGCGGTGATGATAATTACAGTAACCTTGCTGTGGCCTGTAGCATGTAGACGTCTGGCTTATTAAATAAGATTCTACATTCAGGCTCACCCGACAGTATGGAGGCCACAGCGGCGATGATGAAGGACACGATGACCCCCGGCCCAGCCATCTCCTTGGCAACCAGCCCGGATACCACATACATCCCCGTGCCGACGCAGCTGCCCACGCCCAGCGACACCAAGTCCACGGTGGACAGCACCCGGGCCAGTCTGGTCCCATGGGAGCCGGTGCCTGTGACGGCCGTGTCCAACATGGACTCCACAGGTTTGGTCCTCAGGACACGGGAGGTAAAGGTGTTCCATTGCGAACGCCACTGTATCCTTCGAGGGTCTAGTTTCCCCCGCAGGCCACTCATACTGAGGGCAAAGGTCAGGAGTCAAAGGGAAGAAATTCACAAGGAAGAGGTGGATGTCCAAGCTGCTGGATGTTCAACAATCTTCCTTTTCCCGTCTTCCTGTTGTCTGGAGGAGATGATTGTGTAGAGCGCCGAGGAGGAGGAGTCAAGCCTCATCCATACACGGATGCGTGAGGATCAAAAGAAGATCGGATTTGAATCTTGAAGCTTGTCCGTCCTTTTCCCTGTTATCACTCACTCTCCTCTCATTACTGGAATGCCAAATCAATTTTCCCCCGCATGGTGAAATCTGTAAAACAAACACATGGGGGATGTTTTATTTTACATTTTACAGAATATTTCCTTCGATTATTTATACATCAGTCATGTGGCACGATGCTGACTCACACAATCACACACCAAGACACTCAACATTAATGTATACAGCTACAAATGAAGAGAACCTGGATAAAGTGGCAGATAATTAACAATTCTCTCCCTATAACCCTGTTGCTATAGCAGCCAAAGTCATTACAGAGGACAGAAGAAGCTAAATCCTATTTCCTTTTGCGTGCACGTGGAGGAGGCCAATATTTACTGTACGCATTACATGCAGTCAGACACACACACTGGGAGATATTTTGCTGCATTGTAATAATCTGAAAGTATGAGTGGATTATTTTTCTGAGCAAAACTGAATTATGATCATTCTTCTTCTTCTTCTTCTTCTTCTTCTTCTTCTTCTTCTTCTTCTTCTTCTTCTTCTTCTTCTTCTTCTTCTTATTTTAGCTTCTGTCCCCTGTTATCCTCTCACATTCACTGAGTTGAAATGAACAGAGATAATCAGTGTGTCCCTGTTGATGCCGTCTGCCATCTGGTAATGACGCATGATACATAACCTTCACTTGATTAATACACAAATCTGATTGTTAACATCATATTGTAATTATGAGCCATTTATCACATTCTGCTCCCTGTAGACGATGTATAAGTCACCCTGTTCCTATGAGACACATGTTTATATTGTGTTGACAATGTGCACGAGTGTCAGACACTCATGGAGGAGATATGTGAGCAGCTGGATATCCGACTTTTGAACAATAAATCTGTGTGTATCTGTGGATTCACAATAAATCAAAGCTGCAGAATGCTTTTAGCTATTCAGAATGTTTATGTGAAAGATAATTTTCCTTGTGTTTTGTATATAGCAAATATATATATAATGTGTGTGTGTGTGTGTTGATATACGCAATCCATGTAACAATTCTTTTTAAATAAAGAAGACAAATAAGCATTAAGTGTATAATCCTTACTAAAACAATGGCTTTAGTGTTCTTTTTACAGCTTTTCAAGTGCCTTTGATGCCATACTAGTGATGATGTAATAGGAGATTCAATTGAAAAATGGAGCTATTGTTTTCATAGTGACCCTCTCTCTCTCTCTCTCTCTCTCTCTCTCTTAGAGAACAAGAGGTAGAACACTTAACAACCGTTGAACTTGCAGTCCCCATTCAACCACTTTGAACAAGCATAAGTTATTGAACAAACACACAAAATACACAACACTCCCACACTGCCTCTCAGCTATAATATGAGCCACTCAAATGGTGCAATTACCCAGCTGTTTAACCACAGAGGGCCGCCGCTGCTGCTGCTGCTGTTATTGCTGCACTGAGAGTGAATGTATGAGTATGAGTGCATGCAGTGATAGAAAGCATTCTATATATTGATGCTGTGCTGTGGTTCAGTAACAAAGCAACCCTGATACTAATATTCCCCAAGGACATATCTATAGATTCATTTTTCACTTTTATCACCTGAAACTTTAGTCACCTAACCTGAAGAGAAAGCTCAGTAGCCGATTGTTATTCACCTGCACAAAGAAGTCAAGTTAGTGTGATACATTAATAGGCAGCAGAAGAGGAAATCGATTTGTGTGTGTGTGTGTGTGTGTGTGTGTGTGTGTGTGTGTGTGTATGTGTGTGTATGTGTGTGTGTGTGTGTGTGTGTGTGTGTGTGTGTGTGTGTGTGTGTGTGTGTGTGTGTGTTTAAAGAGGATAGGCAGAAAGGAGAAGATGAACGGATTAGGAGGAAGGGTTGAGGAGGATGAGCAGACTGAAAAACAGCAAATCTGTTTCTTCATTAGAGCTCAGTGCATCGATCCTGTGAGAGCCAAAGGCAAAGGCGAAGGAGGTCATGTACGGCTTCGTCAATAATATTTGGGCGTGTGTGTGCGCGTGTAAATACGGCAGACAGTTCTTCACAATTTTAATTGGTGACAGTGCAAGCTATACACATAACCAATCACACTCAACGCAACACAAACACACCTTCTTCCACGCTTCATGTGTGAGACATGAGCTGCATTGAAGAGCATGTCAGGTGGTAGAGACTATATGAAAAGGTTAAGTGTTCCATTCAAATTCAATGTTCAAGAAGTGCTTTGTTCTTTTATGTAAAGAATGTAAACATGGAAGAAATACACAGAATGGATTCAGGCATCGTCTGTTCTGAGTGAAGACGAAGAGAAACGCAGCACATCTGGGTTTTTCCAGGTTTATTTACCATTTATTAGCCTGGATGTCATTCTCTCCCAGACCAAACGGTGAAAAGGTCGCCTTATACGTCACACTGGTCTCAAATTAACACCTTCAGGAGCTGTTCAATTGCAATTTCGGAGTTGTAAATTTGATATTACCCATAACACTCGAATGCAGCATAACTACAAGCACACAACCAGAAACATAAGAAGGTGAACCCGGCAATACAGTTACTAGCAACAAACATATGCACTCCATGTTCTTACAAATCTGCTTTCAAAAGAATTATTATCATTCAGATCATTCATCTTTGGCGAGCTCCTCTGGCAGTAACCAGCAGCTGCCCGGTGATGAGTGTGTGTTATTTGAACAGTACACAAAGCGCACAAAGCTGTGGCGGCAGGTGCTCTATCTGCGGTGCGCCAGAAAATAGACTCTGTAGCTTAGCTGTTGCTACATGGCTCATCACCATCATTATCATCATCGTCGCAGTCGTCAGTGTTTTCTGTCCTTATTTCAGGCCTAAAGCGATGGAGGATGTCCACAGTAATTTGGGAATGTGATTTCAAGGCTAGAATTAGCTAAAACTGTACCGTGTAACTAAAATACAATGAGGATTAACCTCTGGAGATGAAAGTGGAGGTGGATCGTTCACACACTGAGGAGGGATGGATGGGGAGACCATGGAAGTGGTGCCAGCGGCAGCGTACACCACTAAATTATTGAATAAATGTTGGCGCTCGTGCAATAAATTTGAACCCCATTCAAACAGACAGCCGTGTAATTACTTATATTGTTGTTGTGATTTTATGACTCCAGCCAGAGGAATGCTAAGTGATTATGTGAGAGGAAAACAGCAAGAGGCCAAAAATAAAAACCTGTGGTGCAAAAATGAGGGAAATGTGTAAGCAAGTGCAGGATTCCAACTTTGAATCTTTTTAATTCCCACTGTGTGTGAGCGAGTGGCGTGCTGCTGTTCACAGATAAGCAGGGTAATGTTGCGTTTGAGAGTTCGCAGAGACTCAGAATTAGTTTTGCCGGCATGCTCAAAGATCAATAGTTGATCGTTTGTCATCATAATCACCCCCACAACAACAAGCACCTCACCATTAATGTCAGACTAACCAGCTGTATCTACTGCATGAAGAATCTGAGTGCGCATTCGTAGCCTTTACAGTAAGAGCGAGATCGACATAATAAAGCTGAGAGTTCCAACCTGGCAACCGGCCCCCAGCCCCTGGGCCCCGGCCCCAGACCTGGCAAGTGGCCCCGCCGCCGATGAGTCAAAGATGTAAGGAAGGAGCTAAGTCATCATGGCTCAGCAGAATATATGAGTCTGGACTTTGTGTTCCTTTTTCTCAATCTCAACATCTCGTCTTATTATTCCCTGTATCACTTTGACAAAATGGTATCAGGAGGGCCAAGGAAGGTCTTATAAATCTAAGTCTTATCTCTCTACCGTCGTAGTATTTTGTGTATGAGCTTGTCTCTCCTCGCCACCCAACCCTCCTCGCTGCCGGCCTGTCTTTGCGCTCGTGCTTGTCGGTGGGTGTTTTTGATCTACAGAGGGAGGAAAGGATGAAGGGAAGTGGCCTTACTTACTTACTGCTGGCTTTAAGTACGAGCAAGAGCATCAACGCGGCCCGGAGGACGGACAGAGTTACATAACCAGGCCAAAGGAGGAGAGGGAGAGGGAGAGAGAGTGAGAAAGAGAGAGAGAAAGAAAGAAAGAGAGAGGGGGGGAGATTTACTGTCACATCTGTGAATATTACGCAGTATTTCCTACAAAGCTACATGTTCGGTGATAATTTACTGTCGATAATAATTCCCTTTTTTTTAAATGACTGTATCCTCATCGGTGTCTCCCAGTTATCAGCAGTAATTGGCTGAATGAAGAATGGAGACGTGAAGTATTAAACCGATTTCCTATCACTTGCCTGACTTGCCTGGCTGTCTGTCTATCTGTCTGTCTGATTGGACGGCTTGGCTGACGGGCCACGTTGTCCCCCACGTCTCCCAAACCGAAAGAAGCACAGTCGGGGCAAAATCATTTGACACGTGAACGGAAACCAGAGAGCTGATTTTGCTCATCTGATGTCATAGAAAGAGAAATGGAACCTCGGGGGCTGAAGAACTGTGATGTCTCTGTTTCTGTGTGTGAGTCAGAAGGGCTGATTTAATCTTCTGCAGGCTCATAACTCCTGATGGTCAATTTAGTTTGTGCTGCTCTACACAGGCGAAGGTACATGATGTAATATGTCACTCGTTTTGTTGAGAGGTGATGGAAAAGTGAAGGATTAAAGCGCGGAACTAAATTCTCTAATATGTCTAATTACAGAATGAATAACAAACATTGACAACCTCATATATCAAAGCCAAAAACCAGAAGTCTTCCACCATTTCTGGGCCCAGCAGTGAATATCAAGGGGTAAATGATGTCATCAATTACAGGTTCTATCCATTTGGAGCTAATCCTGGACAACTGGTCCATGCATGAATTTGCCATGATGTAGGAGTGGAAGATAAGATGAACACCCCCTTTATTAACCTCTCTTTATAATCTATATTAACGAATGAGAATTTCCCTGTTCGGTGCCTTGCTCAAGGGCACCTCGGCAGCGTCACTTTTTGGCAACTCTTTGGCTGCAAGTCCACACGGGGGACTCGAACCGGCTACCCTCCTACGGGCTGAGCCACTGCTGCCCCAAAGGTGGAAGATGGAGTTCCTTTCCAAACAGCTGATTAGCTCAAGTTAAAGGGAATTCCAGAATAGTTGTATTGGTGAGAGAGTGGCACACTGTGTGATCAGTATTCAGAAGGATTATTACGCCTCATTAATGCTCAAGGTTATTTGAAGCGATCAGGCTGTCTATTTTAATTGCATCATGTCTGTCTGTGCAAAGTTTTTAAAGTTAGACGCTGAAACTGCTGGATCCAAGCCAGAGAGCAGAAGCACAAGCTGCTCTGCATGACTGACCTGTCAGTGGACCCGGCTCGCTCACTATCTGCCCTCATCTATCTCACCTTAAACACGGCACAGCCAGCGCCTGAAGCTTCAAGCGCAATCGTCTCTGACTCTGGACTGCAATATATAATGTAAAAAAGGAAAACCCAATGGTGTCGCTCCTGCTGGCTGCCTGGCTAACCAGCCATATCGATGACATCTCAAGTCTGTGCAGCCTGGAGGTCTGAGAGAAAACCTCGGACCAGGCTCCCAATCTGACTGGGATGTTGGTCTTGGTAATGGTTCTCTGAGATAATGGGCGGTTGCTCATTCGATTTGCTCATGAACAAACAGTATTGTCTGTCTACACTGCAGGACAAAGCTTCCAATATATCATCACTTTGTTTGGTCTTCGTCTGTTTTTAGTACGATATGTCTTCCTCCTACCAGCCTCTCCTCTTCCTCTCTGCTTCCCCATCAATCTTTCACCGACTCTCTTTTTAGCTTGGGACCACACTCACCCGCTCTCTTCTTCATTCTCTCTGTCTTTCTCTCTCTCTGTGTCTTTCTTCTCTGTCCGTCTACTGTGTCGGGCCGGCCTTGGTGTGCTTCACCATGGCAACGGAAAGGATAAACTCTGTGAACCCCGCTGTTTGCTTCCAAAACAAGTTTCAACTTTTTCCTTCCTTGGGTAATTAGTATGCAGCACCACGCACCCAGAAACCAGAGGCAGCTGTGCAACGCCCAAACAATGTAACAGGTAACAGGAAGGCGTGTTTGTCCTTCTCTATTATGGGATTCATACCTGATGAATTGAGTGTATCAATGCAGACATGTATTGTATTGTTGTGTACATGACATTAACCCTTCCCCCTCTCCTCCCTTCAACTGAGGACGATCAAGTCAAGTCAGGTTTGTGTCTACAGAGGAATAAAATGTCTAAAAAGGCCATGCGCTGGCTGGAAAACCAAAGAAAGCTTGACTCAAAAAGATGGACGGGTGTTTAACGTCATATATCAGGATTATATTGTAATGATAACTGTAAAGGTCAGTCACCACACCAACACTCGCCCTCTGGTCTCTCTTTGTCTCTCTCTCTCTTTCCTTTCGTTCTCATTACTGCCTGTTGAGCAACTAACGAGGTGTATGTGTGTGTGTGTGGGTGTGGGGGCTGTTGACAGAGATAAAGGAAAGGATGGAGAGTGTGTATGTGTGTGTGTGGTTCTGATTATATTAGTCTTTATGCGCTGGCAGGTTCACTGACGTCAATGAGCTGAGCATCATCTGATCGAGAGAGGGGAGAGGGGGTCCAGCTGACCATTCATAAATATGGAGTGGTGTGTTTGTGTGTGTGTGTGTGTGTGTGTGTGTGTGTGTGTGTGAGAAAGAGAGCGAGAAAGAGAGAGAGTTTGTGTGTGATATGTGGGAAGACTAACTGCCGTTGCTAATTTGGCAAATACATAACATTTGTCGTAATGCTGGTTGTTCTACTTCATATATTTCCTCTATTTCCTCATCCTCATCCTGGTCGTCTTGCAGCTGATATAATTATGTAATTTGTTGTCAAATAGCAGAATAGACAAGATAGACTTATACTGTTTGTTACACAAAAAGAGACAGAATTCTGCAGGCGTTTCTGACATTCAAATCAGGTATTAGAGCATAATATTCATAAAGGTATGACCCTGTGTCACAGTGAGTCATGCAGATGTGTCTCTGTTATTGTGGTTTAGCATTTACCTACATAAGCTTTTTGTATAGTGAATATGCCATTGTAAAACACAAAGGTCTAAAGTGGGTGTGGAAAAATGACTAAATGATCTTGGAAATCCACTTCTCACAGCAGTTTGTTAGGGAAGGTGATAGACACCTGTTGAGAGAGAAGGCCGTCGACTCTATTGATAAGATGTTTTCAGCACCACGGACAGCACGACAACACAGCTTTGAAAGAGAAGGATGAAGCAAGACCTTGTGGCAGAAGGAGAGATGTGTGGGGAAAAGTGCATATGTGTGTGTGTGTGTGTGTGTGTGTGTGTGTGTGTGTGTGTGTGTGTGTGTGTGTGTGTGCGATCTGGCCATGTCATTAGGGATTACCCCAGTTGCATAGCTTTAGGCTCTCTGTGTCTGAGTGCTTGCATCCTCCTAGTTACACGCATTTTCACAGAGAATATGCGTAAATTAGATAGATGGATAGATGGATAGATAGATAGATAGATAGATAGATAGATAGATAGATAGATAGAACATTAGTACATTCTGTACATTATCAGGGCATCATCTCCCTCCTTTAGTCCTTGTCTTAACTCTTACGGTGGCAATTCCTCTTTTCTCTCTCTCTCTCACACAGACACACAAAGACACACACTCAAATACAAGCACACTATCTCACATGGCGATAACCAGATATGATCTCACCTGGAGCGATTCATTCACACACGTCCCACCCTCCTGGTCGCTTCCCAGACAAGTCCCATGCAGCTGCACCTCTCTCTCTCTCCCTCCCTCTCTCTGTCTCCCCCCCCCTCTCTCTCTCCCCTACACTCTCCTCTGGTCTCACCCATACTGCAGCTCCGGTCCGATGGGAGAAGCGACACCCGCCCTAAACTCTCTCTCCTTCTTCCCCTCTCACACACACCAACACTTCCTAACATGTCCCCTCCTCCGCCGCTCCGCGGACTCACCTAAAACATCGAGGACGCACTGTTTCCGTCGCGTTATGCGCCATTGTACCCGTAATCCATTTTGTTTAAAAACAAGCACCAAGGAGAACAACAAAGAGGGAGGAGGTGTGTGAGTTGAAGGGGTAAGTGGAGAGAGAGAGAGAGAGAGGGATGGAGTGTAGTGGGTGATCTAGCTGGAGGTAACAAAATGGGGAGAAAGTGGAGGTAAATGCACTCACGGTAGCCCGGGTGGATTACAGGATGATGCCCATGTCGGATGCTGCAGTCGGTCACCAGCATCAGCAGCAGCATCTCCGGGCTGCGCCGGTGCATCAGCGGGAGGGAGGAGGAGGAGGAGGAGAGAAGAGGAAGAGGAGGAGGAGAGGGAGGGAGGCCGATGATGTAAAAAGCTTTAAATCATTCATGAGCCCGCTGTACGTCACGTGACCGCACGCAGAGACGGCGTGTTATTCATCCGGGGATGTTTTGTTATCGCACCGAGCGGATACCAAAGCCCCGCCCACTTCCAGCGTCTGGTCTGGACGGTGAAGCAGCGTCCCAAACTCTGACTGTAACAGAGGGTTTGGCCACTTGGCAATGATAGTTTATATTTGACAGACTTGGCTGATTTTAATCGATGCCACATATTCAAAGATTACATCATACAGCAGAATGTCAAGGATTGATTAAGAGGAAGCTCTGTGTTTGACCAATAGTGGTTTTAAAGTATTTCACAGAACTGTTCATAGGTTTTAGTCACATTTAGTCAACATCTTATAACCACATCAACCAAATCAAAAAAAAATGCAGACTTGTTTTTTTGTTAAATACCACTACAACTAATAACAATGATAATGATGATAAAAACCACAGCGACAACAACAATACTAACAATAAAAATGATATAATAACAACAAAAACAATAATTATAATGATGATGATTATATTAATGATGAGAATATTTAATTATTTTCATTAGTAGTAGTAATAGTAGTATTTTGGTAGAAAGCAAGTCAATGTCTGCTGCATTCCAAATTAAATATTGTGTTGAATATGAAGTTTATACTGGATAGTTGAATTAACAGCAACTTTCTTTAATCCATATATCTCACTTTATATCTCCTGTATCAGTCAAGATTACAGTTTGGAGTCTGTTTTTACACTTAGAGCTCCTCTCCCACCTCACCATGTAATTTCCCCGATAATTGCTATAGTCACTCGGACAGATCGATAGGTTGGCAAATTGCCAAACAAAGCATCAGCAAGGAGTCATCCTCACCCATGCATGGCGGGTGTTGTAGGTCACAGCATGTCACATCTGTCAAATTCACTTTTGTCAGTTTTATCGTGTCTTAGATAATAAACACTATTGGACAGTTTCCAACCGTGTGACATTTCCCTCGCATATACAAAGACCTGAGGGTGTTTTGGTGAGTAATGTCCTGAGTGAAGAATGCATCCTAACCTGCACTTTCACTTCACCAATGCAATGGCAGTGTCATTAATAGGCCTGTTTGCTAAATTATTAAGCTTGTGCTGTTCCTTGATCAAATATTTAGCAGACAGCCATGTAATTTGTTATAGATCGCTTATTAATGCTGCTGCTGCTGTTCATAAAAGTATGTGTCAGCATGCAGACTTAATGGTGAGCGATCACATTTGTTAAAGTGAGTGTTGTGAGGTGTCCCAAAGTTTTCTGCTTGCAATTGTTATTTTTATGATCATTGTATTTAACCATTAGTCATACTGGAAAATAACCACAAAGCTGAAATAAATGAAGGGTTAATGAGAAAATAATGTAATTATCTGCCAGATGATATCAACAGCTTATCTTGTTGCTGTTTGGCAGTGATGTGTTGAGGTATGAGGGGGATTGCATTAGTCAAATTAGCTGGTCAAAGTGCATTATAAACATTAACACATTTGGTGTGTTTCCACTCATGTGTTCTGTGGCTGCAACTCAGCTGCTTGTTTTGTTTTTTTTAAGCTCACACTGATTTTCCTCGACTGTAAAATGTCAGCCACTCTGCAGTCCTGTTGTGTGGTGGTACATGTTTCTCTCTCCCTCTCTCTGTGTATGTGTGTATGTGTGTGATGACTCACTATCACTGTGCCCTCAGCAGAGAGGCTGCTGCTCAAGCCCTGAGTGCTACTACCCATAATTCATCACTGTTTGATGAGGTCACGGGGTTACAGGGCAGAAGTGACCCTTGACATCTGACAGATTTTAACCTTAACACACACACACACACACACACACACACACACACACACACACACACACACACACACACACACACACTCAACCTCTCAAGGATCTTTCTATCACACCAGTGATGTTTAACTATTAGTATTAACACTTTCCTTTAATGTGCCTGACCTTCCCTCTGCTTGTGAATCCATATCCACTCTTTGGATCTCACACTCCGTCAGCTCATTTGTCATCATAATAAATGCTCCACATTCACAAGCTATCAAAACTCTATATCGAGCTGAATAGTTTCTGCCCTAACCTTCCACGGCTCCTCCAGCAGCCATGCATTATTAAAATAACCTCCAGTAGACTTCCTCCTTCTGCGATTTTCCCCCTTCCGGGTTGGCTGAAGCTGCACTTGGGGTTCACAATGGAGGGAGCAGAGCTGAGAACGAGATGTTTTATAGGACACATAAGAGGGCAAAACAAACAGGGAAACCATGAGAGAGACTGGAAGGTAAAGGGTTAAGTGAAGTGAAGGAAAGAAAGTAACAATGACAGAAAGAGAAAACAACACGACATAAATAGTGCAACATAGACAAAAATGAGGTGAGAAGGAGGGACAGGTTGTGCAAGAACTGGATTCCCAGAAATGTTTTCCTTTTTTAAATAGATCAGTCGTGTAATCAGTGGAGGATCGCCGCAGACGTTTGAGGCGTTGAGAAGCAAAATAATGAAATCCTTCAAATATTGTGAATATGGCTGATAGGAGGAAGGGACCTTTGACGATTGTATAAACAAATGGTTTTTAACAAATGATCTTTATGCAGTAGTTTATCTCTGCAGCATACATATACTGTTACTATATATACTGTGCCTCAACTGTCCCAGATCCTGAAACAAACCTCAAACGCTGGAGCGCAAAGATTTACTATGAAAGATAAAGTGGCACAAGCTACATGCTAAATGCTAATGATCTGATGCTGGATTTGAAATTAGGCACAGAGAAGGCAAAACAGGAAAACAATGCGGGGACATAATAAAATACTATGGAACAAAAATGGAATTGGGATCCATAAGCAAAACTACGGAAATCACAGAATCAGTTGGATTTGCTGTGATTAAGTGTAGCTTAATTGAAACTGATTCTGGATCAATAGATTGCTCCATAGTTGTTTGGGACAGGGGCGACTCATTTCACAACACAAAGTGTCCCAGAGTTCAGTTTGGATCTGAACTGAGACATCTCCTCCAAATCGCTCTCAAGGGGAGGAAATAAACCCTTTGTCTGATTGAAAACGCCCTAAAAACTTTGTTTTCCCTGATTCTGACACTGCAGATTCTTCAGGTAGAACAGATCTACAGACTTTACGCTTTAATTAAGTTATCATATCTCAAAGAGCTGTGCTGTGCGGCTGCCTCCTAGACTATTTTAATGGTGATGTGGATCCAGTTTGGTTTGTGAAAGGTTAAACCCGGGGAGACTCACAGTGCTAATTGGCAGCGCTGTGCGCTAACGCCACCGTTTCTGGACTCTCTTTGAGGCACGGCGGGATCGGTCCCACGATCCTGTGCAGCTCTTTTAAGGTCGGCCCGGTTCCCGTGTGTGCGTTCGCTCGTCAGCTGGGATCATTAGCGTGGGCCTCTGCTGGCGCTTTGGCTCGGCAGCTGTACACCCACACACACACACACACACACACACACACACAGACACACACACACACACACACACGCACACACACAAAACAGGCCCAATGAATAGTCCCCACAGCACAGCAGGGATAGACAAACAACAGTGTAGCGGACTCAAATCAGCCATGTGTGGTTGTGTGTGTGTGTGTGTGTGTGTGTGTGTGTGTTCTGCATTTTTGATTTGCTCCTGTGAACGTGTGATGTACGTGTGATTTTGTGAGTTAATAAGTAGGGGGAGTGAGCTGGCTGCTGCAGCGCATTTCAGCCTGACAAATGTCTCCCGAAATGGCTATAACTCATCCAGGAGGAAACAGCCGTCTGTTCACTCCTTAACATGTCCCAGAAGCAGAGGAAGGTGAGAGGAAAGAGGAGAGGTGTGTGTGTGTGATGTGCAGACAAAGAAACAACCCAGGTGATCACAGGTGACGGGTACTATCTTGATGTTTGCTCTCATCTTTCTTTCCGGTGGACTAAATAAAGATCATTGCTAACTCTCTGTCTGTCTGTCTGTCTGTCTGTCTTCCACCCACATTCCTTGGATGTCCTCAGACGTCTCCTGGATGAAGACGTCTCATATCTGCTGACACGCAGCGGATCCGCCTTCAAAGCTGTTCAGCTCAGAGACGGGGAAAGTGTGTGTGTGTGTGTGTGTGTGTGTGTGTGTCAGAGCTGTTGGGTTGAAACTTGCAGGTCTGTGAAGTCAATATCGCTGAGAGGTTCATTAATGTCTGTGTGTGTTTAAACGTGTGTGTGTTTTCATTGATTGTGTGTGTGTGTGTGTGTGTGTGTGTGTGTGTGTGTGTGTGTGTGGTGTGATTTTCGTATGTGTGAGGTCGGGTTCATTTTAATTGCCTTCCACATTTTGAGATGTAGATGATACCGCAGACATCTAGCAAGCACCCTGAGGTGGTTACCATGGTAACTGTGTGTGTGTGTGAGTGGTGGAGGTGAGGGGTCATCAAATATACTGTAAGCACGTCTACCAAATGCTTGTGTGTTAACAGCGTGGAGCACTTTTAAAATGATAAAATGGCCACTATGAGTCAACAATTGATTGGACGCATGCATGTGGCTGTGTATTACAGATGAATATACTCTCTCTCACACACACACACACACACACACACATGCCACATACTGTGTGCTTCTGTTCATTGAATACACGCTGCTCCATTAGCTGGACGCTTAACCAGATTACAGCTCTGTAATATGAGATCTGCTTCACTGTTTGTCTCGTCATTGTGTGTGTGTGTGTGTGTGTGTGTTTGTAGCCAAAATATCTACCATCACAAGTATATTAGTCTTGTATTGAGCCTTGATGTTATAAAGGTAACTGCAGGGGTAATGAGTAGAGATTAGATCAGTAAATAAGTTGATTTAATGGCAAAAAAAAGTCAAATGAAGGTTGTAAATAAATAAAAGATGCCTCTAAAACAAGAAAATTACATACACACACAGACGCACACACTATGACACTACAGACACAAACCATCCAGCACAAACAACTGTTTTCAATCCGTCCAGCCAGTAAACATGTTAAAAACAGGTTTTACTGTGAACAACAATCTGAACACAAACACACACACACACGAACACACATGCGCACACACACACGTATGCACAAATGGAGTTACTCACTTTTATTTCCTGTAGTATGAATGTAAGTGATAGGATGAAGGTGTTTATAAGAGAAACAGGTGAATCTCTATCGGAATTCAGAGCAATTGCGCCTCTGTGTCGTGGAGAATTTAATCCCGCTGAGACGAGATTACAGCTTCTCTGTGACGGTGTAATTCATTTACACACAACCTGTTACCGATTTGACGTTGCCATGACAGCCATACAGAGAAACGAGAGAGTGACAGAGGGAGGAAGAGTGAGAAATGAGAGGAACTTTCAATATTTCTGTGACACATAATTACATGAAACCACAAGGGATGACAGGTCTTTGTGTGTGTGTGTGTGTGTATGTGTGTGTGTGTGTGTGTGCGCGCAGGTAAATTATATATATGTTCACTGCAGTCATTATTGCACTGTGGGTCGCAGTGAAAGCGCTCTGTCGGTAAAGGGAAACAGTAATTTACCAGCCTCACCATAGGGAAATGATCCGTTCTGCCTTACACACTCACTTTCTTCCTTCGCTGTTTCCTCACATATATTGTTTTGCCCTCATTTCTTGTAATCTGTTTATCGTTTTATCTGCGCAGCTTCAAGTTGTTGCCACGTCATCACATTTGACATTAACTGTAAGTCCACTTCCAGTCATCCCTCCGTTATATCATCTGAGATAAAGATAAACACTGTTTGTCCATTAATGAAATCCAGCGATGACTCACTCAGTGTTTACCACGGGCGAAGACACAATGTCCTCCACATCTATACTGCACACACACACACACACACACACACACACACACACCTCTGTTTGAAAGAAAAGACATTGATAGTTCTCCTTATTCAAAGAGTAGATACAGGAATCCTTCCATCATGACATCATAACCGGAATGAAGCCCTGAGAAATGTCAAATGCTGATATGAATAAAGTGTGAAGATGCTGCCGGGGTCAGGACGTTCACATCTTGAGGTGTAAAGTAAACGACTCGCTCGCTTTCTTGCATTATTCAGTCATCCCAGTGTCACCGCTCCCATCTGGGTGAGTGTTCTATATTCTATAGACATCAGGGCCATTCCTTGTGTCACATCCCTTTCATTTGCACACTTCACTCACCACCATATACTCATTTTGGGAAAACACCGTCTGCTACCTTATCTGCTTGGTCAGTTCATATCAGTCAGTTTCATATCCTGGATGACACAGGACTGTGGTTTGTGTGTGTGTGTGTGTGTGTGTGTGTGTGTGTGTGTGTGTGTGTGTGTGTGTGTGTGGATCCATCTCATATCCTGTAGGGACTTAGTGGATTTGTTCATGTGTGCACTTGTGTGTGAGGATTCTGTCAGTTTAAGCTTATAAAGTCTAATTAGGTAAAGAAATGTGAGTCCAACCTGCTTTCCTGAATTTGGCAGGAATTAATTTGAGATGGAGATTATTGTGTCATTACTGATTTCAGGTTTGAAGCTGTAACCTGCTGTGCATTTAACTTCTGCGGTCAAACTGTGGACCAACATTAAACTTTCTGTAAACTCAGCCACAGATCAAATAAAGGCACACTTTAGTTGTAATGGGTTTGCACTTCCATGGCTAATTAAGTTTTGCATAATAACAAATGTATTAGATTGCCAAAGCTAAGAGCGATATGTTTTATTCACTATGGATGAATGGAGCAATGTATTTAACACACACACTCACTCTGGTGACTCACACACTCGTAATTGTAGTAGAATACAATTGATGTTTCTTGCAAAGAGAGAAAACAAAATGCACCGTATCGAAAGAGAGGAGAGGAGAATTGTTCTCATCAAACTAAAACATCATTTACAAATTGCAATTAAACATGATGTCAGACGCTGCATGGAGCCACTGCTTTATAATCAGCCTAACAACCTTGTTTACGTGGTGCATTAGAAGGAAAAAAACACAAATTAATTAAATTGATGGCAGCCTGGAGGGAAGCATCATCAGCCCACAGGAGGTCTGCGGAATCATTTGGGCTGCAGAGTTTAACAAGCAGCCCTATTTTACTGTTAAACTAGTGTGAGTCAAGCTCCACCTTTCTGTTGTTGCTTTTTGGGTAATTGTGTTCTATGTGTGATATGTAGTTAAAATATAAACAGTTGCTTACAGGGAAAGAAATTGGTCGAGCTGTTGCTGTAAAACTGTAATCAAAGGAGGAATGTCAGTTCCTGGGAAAATGAGCAAGGCATCTACATTTAATAGGCCAGGAAACAGACATGGAGATAACAAGAGGTTTGACACTATAGCAAATTGACATACACATTGCCTCCATAAAAGGTAAAATAAAATAATATGTCTGTTTTTTTGACCTGCAAAATAC